>NC_053430.1:76441653-76481365 GCF_007990345.1 Gossypium hirsutum | reverse complement strand
ACAAGTCGGAGATGTCCCGTTTCATACCATGCCACCAAAATTGACGTTTCAAATCGTTGTACATTTTTGTACTCCCCGGGTGAATTGACATTCGGCTACAATGGGCTTCGTTCAGAATCATCGAAATGAGTTCCGAATTCCTTGGAACACACAAACGATTTCTGAACCTCAAACAATCATCATCATCAATTTGAAACTCCGATTCCTCGTTCGGAAAACACTTAGCCCATTTTGCAACCAATTCATCATCGACTTTCTGAGCTTCACGAATTTGGTGAGTCAATAATGGTTTAGCTTTTAATTCAGCTACTAACACATTGTCTGGTAGAACAGACAAATGCACGTTCATCGCTCGTAAAGCAAACAATGACTTCCGGCTTAAGGCGTCCGCAACCACGTTAGCCTTTCCCGGTGGTAATCAATGACAAGCTCGTAATCTTTCAACAACTCAAGCCAACGTCTTTGTCGCAGATTCAAGTCTCGTTGAGTCATCAAATATTTGAGACTTTTGTGATCCGAAAATACATGGCACTTCTCACCAAACAAATGATGTCGCCATATTTTCAAAGCAAATACGTTGGCGGCTAGTTCGAGATCATGGGTCGGATAATTTCTCTCGTGTGGCTTCAATTGTCTCAACGCATAGGCCACAACTCGACCGTCTTGCATCAATACGCAACCCAACTCAAGTAGGGATGCGTCACTATAAATGACAAACTCTTTACCCGGTTCGGGTTGCACTAAAATTGGAGCTTCAGTCAAGTGAGTTTTTAGTTGATCAAAACTTTTCTGACACTTCTCCGTCCATTCGAACTTAACGTCCTTTTGAAGTAGCTTCGTCATTGGTGTGGCTATCATCGAGAAACCTTCGACAAATCGTCGGTAATAACCGGCGAGCCCCAAAAGCTCCGAACCTCAGTAATATTTCTCGGAGGTTTCCAGTCAAGTATGGCTGAAATTTTGTTCGGGTCAACTCGAATACCCGACGCGGATACCACATGACCTAAGAAGCTAACCTCTCTTAACCAGAACTCACACTTACTGAACTTAGCATATAACTGCTTTTCCCGCAAAATTTGCAGCACTAGCCTCAGATGCTCAGCATGTTCGGTCTCATCTCTTGAATAGACCAAAATGTCATCAAGTACATACGCAAGGTATGCTTCGCACCCTCTTCTTACATATTTCTGTGCCAACATTGCTGATCTTACAGCTGGCATCCCCTCCAAGTCCGCAGACTCAATTCGGACTACTTCGTTACTTGCGCACCTCAAATCAATAGTCTTGCTCTTGCAATTCACAATCGCATCATGCGCGGTCAACCAATCCAAACCAAGGATAACATCAAATTCATCAAACGGCAAAAGCATCAAGTCCGCCGAAAAACAGGAACCTCGAATTTCCAGGGGACATTTCTTACACACTTTGTCGACAAGCACGTAATGACCGGTAATAACATCAGGCGAAGAAGCATCCTCGCGGGCACGTATAGCATAAGCTCTAGCAGGCGCACGAGCTTCGGATCTGGTTATATCACCTCTAGATCCTCTCTGACCACCACTAGCATTGCCCGTATTTCCAGATGGTCTACCTCGAGCAGTGGTAGCACCCGGTTTCCCACTCTGATTTTCATTCTGTTCAAACAACCTCGGGCAATCTTTAATGAAGTGGTCAACTGATCCGCACTTGTAACAGGAGCGGTCAGGGAATCTACAACTCCCCGAATGCCATTTACCGCAATATCGACATTTCGTTCTATCTCGACGTTCATTCCCAACACTGGCGACCGAAGTGCCTCGTGTACCCACAGGGGGTCGATCACGATCTCGTCTAAAAAGGCCCGAAGTGCCTCTAAACTGGCCCGCATCATCTCGAAATCTCTTCGATGTCTGTTGAAGAGACCTTCCCGAGGATCTTTTACGAAACTCTCCAGTTCCCTCATCAACTCTTTGCTTTTCTTTCTAAGCTCTTCGGCTTTACAAGCTCGTTCAACAAGTACCACGAACTCTCGTATTTCAAGAACGCCAACGAACATTTTTATATCTTCATTTAGCCCATCCTCGAAGCGTTTACACATAATAGCTTCGGACGAAACACATTCCCGAGCGTATTTGCTAAGTCTAACAAATTTTCGCTCGTAATCAGTAACCGACATGGAGCCTTGCTTAAGCTCAAGAAATTCCTTCCGTTTTTGATCAACAAATCTCTGACTGATATACTTTTTCCGAAACTCAGTTTGGAAAAACTCCAAAGTTACTTGCTCTCGGGGCACAACAGAAGTCAGAGTACTCCACCAATAGTAGGCAGAATCACGTAGCAAGGAGATAGCACACTTTAGGCATTCATCGGGTGTACAAGATAGCTCATCGAGTACCCGGATAGTGTTGTCCAGCCAAAATTCAGCTTGCTCGGCATCATCGCTATCCATAGCCTTAAATTCAGTAGCCCCATGTTTTCGGATTCTGTCAACTGGGGGCTTATTTGACCTTATTTGGTCCGTTACCGGTGGTATTGTAGGTGCGGGGGTAGTATTTGTCGGGAATGGAGGTTGTGGAACTGCCATATTAGTTCGAATGTATTGGTTGAACCAATCATTCATCACGCTATAGAATGCTTGTCTAGCTTCATCATTCGGATTACTAGCATTAGGTTGAGAGTCTGCCGGCACTGTCCCTTGTGCGGGAGCAGGCGCTACACTCTCAAGATCATCAGCTACCTCTCGGTCACGATCGGATCCATTACTATAACACATTTACAATTGTCAGAATCACCACACTATCAAGTAATCACATAAAATGGCATGTATAGCTAGACCCAACACATTACGGTAGTCTTAGAATCGACTAAACCGTAGCTCTGATACCAATTTAATTGTAACACCCCGAACCTAGACCGACACTGGAGTCGGACACGAGATGTTAACAAACTTTGAAAATTTTTCCAGACACTGCCCAGTCTGAGTACTAGTCGCTTCAAAAATCATATCTTGAGTTTCACAACTCGAAAATCAGTTTTGTGATTTTTCCCTGAAACTAGACTCATGTCCCCACCTATGTATTTATTTCTAGAATTTTTGGTCGGCCCAATTAGTACAGTTTATTAGTCAAAGTCTCCCATGTTATAGGGGTCGACTACACTGACCTTTTCCCATTACAACTTGGATATCTCTCTGCACAGAGCTTCAATACTGATGCCGTTTGTTTCTATGGAAACTAGACTCAGAGAGGAATCCATACATATATGGTATGACCCCTAATTATCTCTGGTCAATTTATAGTGAATTTCCAAAGTCGGAACAGGGAATCCAGAAACTGTTCTGGCCCTGTTCCACAAGAACCCGAATATCTCTTACTGTACTGTTCATATGATTGTTTCGTTACTTTCATATGAAAGTAAATTCATCAAGGTTCGATTACATAATTTATTAACTATTTAATTCCACTCCTACGAATTCTTGTGATTTTTCCAATCCACACCACTGCTGCTGTCAGCCTCTGTTTTCAAAGTAAACCTTACCTATTTTCGGGGTTTCATGGACCAACTAGGGCCTTGTCATACATATGCCCACATATGATCATACTTAGCCATTCCAATGGCTGATCATTTGCTCAACACTTCCATTCCAACTATAGTTACATCATGAAACCATCTATACATTCATAAACACGAATGGTCTAATGCCATACTCCACTTCTACAAGCCATTTTCGCATGGCTGTACACTTATACATTTCATAAAGTACTCGAAAAACAACAATGGGTAGTCCTATACATGCCATATCAAAATTCAACCAAAATAGTACCCAAAAGAGCCTTTGATAGTGTGGGCGACTTCGACTTCAAGATCCCGAGTCCGATAGCTGGAGAACCAAAAAATCTATAAAACAGAGGAGCAGTGTAACGAGTAAGCAATTTATGCTTAGTAAGTTTTGAGCAAGGAATTCCAGCATAAACAAAGAATAACACACAATTAGCTAAACGGAATATTTCACAATACGCAATTTACCGATATCAAACTTGCTTCACAACATTAACAACCCTTATGTACATACACAATAGACTAACTTAGCCGAAGGCCGGCAGCTCGTTTATCAACTGAGCGAACATTTATTTGTAAGGGCTCGTTTAAATTCAACACATACGTAACATATCCCCATATTGGGATGTTTTTCGAGTATTCGCTGGAATTTTACAGCAAGCTCATTCATTACCAAATCACGTACCTTCGGGATTTAACCGGATATAGCTCCTCGTTCAACTGCCTTCGGGACATAGCCCGGTTTTAGTAACTCACACAATGCCTTCGGGACATAACCCGGATTTAACAACTCGCACGAATGCCTTCGGGACTTAACCCGGATTTAACAACTCGCACGAATGCCTTCGGGACTTAACCCGGATTTAGTATCTCGCACAAAGGCCTTCGGATCTTAGTCCGGATATATTCACTTAGCACAAAGCCTTCGGGACTTAGCCCGGACAGCATTCAATTAATCATGCACATCTAACAATAATTCATGGCACATTCATATTTCATTTTCATTTTTGAAACTCAAACACAAGGCACTTATCGTCCTTGCACATTCGGCTCAATAGCCTCACATAGAGCATGATTTAATCACATCGTAATTTAAGCTCTCTTACTCAAGAACTTACCTCGGGTGTTGTCGAACGATTCCGCTAACTATTCGACCACTTTTTCCTTCCCTTTATCGGATTTATTTCCCCTTTGCTCTTGAGCTTAATTAAACAAATAAATTGATTTCATCATTTAGGCATCAAAAAGATGAACACAAGGCACTTAGCCCATTTTTATACATTAGACATTAAAGTCTCATACATGCAAAAATCATGCATCAACACAACATATTAGCTAATTTCTTTCCCCTTGGCCGAATATGCATGTCTATTTTTGGGGTCGATTTCAACACTTAATACACACATATACACACTAGTAAAGCATCCTCCCCCTTTTCATCAATTTAACACATGCATTGCTCATTAACATGCAAAGTTACATTCGGCCTTAGCACACATCTTGCTAGCCGATTCTTCTCCATTTAGCAACCAATGCACATATGTGCTCACACAAAAATGCTAAAAAGGAGGTTCAAGAATCATCAAGCCATCATCACATGCATCATTAACAAGCTTCATATTTTGCATGCAATGGCATTAACACAACCTCCACCTAGGCCGAATCTTAACTCATCCTCATGCCTCATCACCACAACATTAAACACCAACCAAGAATGATGCATCCATGGTCAAGTGCCATTTCCATCACATAGCAAGATTTAGACCATGGGCTAGGTAGAACTCAAGCTAACAACTAAAACATGCATGCATCTCATGGAACATCATCAAACATACCTTAGCCTAGCTACATGCATGGCCGAATCTCTTCACCTTTCTTCTTCTTTCCTCCTTAAAATTTTTGGCCAAGGATGAACCAAAGGGTGAGAAATTTTTTTCTTTGTTTTTCTTTCTAATTTAGGCTAAATGAAGGTGAGAAAAAGATGAACAAAGATCTTCTCCTCTCTTTTCTTTAGCTCACGGCAATGGGGGGAAAAAGAATCAACTACACATTTTTTTTTGTGTATTCATCATACTCCTTTTCATTATTTAATTTCCATGCCTATTATTTTATTTTTTTCCACCCATGATGCACCAACAAAACATGTCTATGACATGTCTTGGCCATCAAACTTGGTCTACCATGCTTGTCATGGCCGGCCACTACTAGTAGGGGGGGAATTTGGCATGCAAGTCCCCCCTTTGTCCACATGCACTAATAGGTCCTCACACATTGACCTATCACATTTTAGAATTTTCTCACATAAGTCCTATTGACTAAATTCACATGAAATCAACCAAATTGAAGCTTGAAATTTTCACACATTCATAATTACATATTCTAGACAATAAGTATCACATTCAAACATTTCGGTGACTCGGTTTAGCGGTCCCGAAACCACTTCCCGACTAGGGTCAACTTTGGGCTGTCACATAAGGTGTGAGCTAAAAGGGCATGGAGATATTGTAATGCTGGAGAGAGACCCGATGCCTTGGAGTGGCTGGGGTCATAGATACCCGTAGCAAGAATGAGTGTTGCCTAACATGAGGAAGTTGCATAATGAATGTGACGGTAGAGATGGGGAAAATTTTTGGCCTCTATAAATTGTTTTATATGAAGTCCCAAGGCAACTCCGAATTCTGGGACACTCAATTGATGCACTAGACCGCCAAGATGGAATTGGGCTCTGCCTGGGTCATCGAACTCTGACATAATCATCTGTAATTGAATTGTTGAACAAAGTTCCAAAGTGAAATCCAAGTATGTCATCTTAATAATGTTGAAGAAACGGTCTCAAGGAGCGGTACCGAGGAGGGCTCGAACTGAGTCAGCCAGGTGGGCCTGCTCTAATGCGGCCCAATTGATGCACTGACCCACACCAAGGGGTCGTGCACGTAGAATCTGAAAAAACTCCTCCTAAGGTCCTGGTGGGAATTGGAAAAAGGATGGCGCACCTCAGTGGTCGCACCCGAGGAGGTCGCACCCGATCCCTTTTGCTTTTTAGAAGTTGGGACTGCAGACGTTTTACCATGAGTATTTTTCATTGTGTCCTTGAAAATATTCAATAAAAATATGAGGATCAAGAACCCACTAAGTCAGAAAATGCCAAAGAATAAATCATAATATAATGCATATAGTGGGATTAGCAGGAAAGAAAATATGCGCATAAATATGAATTCTTGGCCTAAGAACCTAATAGAGAAATCAAAGAACCTAACTAAATTAATCCTAAGTGAACAATGAACCATGTGAAAATAAAGAGTTGTATGTCAGATAACACTGAAATAAGGTTAAATGTTTAAACATGTAAAGTTCAAATGGTAAACTAACTATCAAAGAGAAATTCCAATAATCACAGTATGTTGTAAATCAATAATTCTTAAGCATAAAAAAATAATGGGAAACAATCTATTTTACAAAATATAAGGTAATGGTTTGAAATAGCAATAAAGATAAAATAGAAAAGAAATAAATATGTAAATAAATAGCTAAATGTAACAGTGGAAGAATCGATGGAGACGGGAAACAGTGGTGGTCGGCTGATGTTGGGGCGTGGGGCAAAACTTGTGTGAGGGAAAAGGAAGGAGAGGGGGTCGTGGGTTGTAGGGGTGAGCAAAGAAGGAGAAAGGGAAAGGGAAAGGAAAGAAAGAAAGAAAGAAAGGAAGGGTGGGAGAGCAGGGAAGTCGGTCGCCAGAGGCTCGTTAGGAAATGGTGGCTGGAGTAGGGAAGATGAATAGTGAAAGGAGGTGTGATGGGTGAATAGTTGGGTTTAAATAGGAATGAGGGGATTTTAAGGTTAGGTTTTTAATTAAAAAGGGGGCCACGGTCATGGAGGCCCCATTTTGGACCACACGGCCATTGCCCACGCCCGTGTGTCTCGCTCTTAGCTCTTGTTTTTCGTGAAATTTTAAGTCAGTATCGCACACGGCTTTTTAGACACACCCGTGTACCCAGGCCATGCGGCACACATGGCCGTGTCACACGACCGTGTGCTCTTTCATTCGCTTCTCCCACGCCCATGTTTGTAGTCAGTATTATCCACGGCTTTTGAGCACAGCCGTGGGATATGCCCGTTTCCCATTCTGATTGAAAATTTCAAGGTGTATGCTCAGGTTCCCACACAGCCTCAGGCACGCTCGTGTTTCATGACCGTATGGGCTACATGGCTGTATCACACGGCCGTGGTGATTTAACGCATTCCGTGCTTCTGCCAATTTTAACGAAATCGAAGTGCAGTTTCACCATGGTATAAGACACGCTCTGTCCCTTAGCCGTATGGTTCGCACGACCGTATCGCATGGCTGTGGCTAGTTATCGTAGCCTGTGTGTCACTTTGACTTGGGGAAATATTTGTCTTGTTTTAACACGACCATGGACACGCCTATCAAGTATGTGATGGGGTATATGGTGCACCCACAAATGGACATATGATGGCTAAAGAAATTATTAGGGTTGTGTACTTCTAGATGACCATGGATAGAGATTGCATTGATTATGCTAAAAAATGTCATAAGTGTCAAATTTAGGCTGATAGTATTAATATCACTGTGAGTAACTTGTATGTATTTGCAACTCCATAGCCATTGATTGGTCCAATTTCTTCGATGGCTTTTAATGAACACAAGTTCATATTTATGGTAATCGACTACTTCACAAAATGGGCAGAGGTAGCTTATTATCCTAGTGTGACAAGGTCAACAGTGTGAAGATTTTTTAAAAAGGAAGCTATTTACCAATACAGATTGCTAGAAAGAATCATTTTAGACAACACCAATAATTTGAATAATACAATGATATTTAAAGTTTATGGTCAGTATGAATTAGAGCATCATAATTCTATGCCATACTAACCTAAGATTAAAAGGGGGTGGTAGAGTCAACTAAAAAGAACCTTAGAAGGATCATCTATAAAACCATGAAAGCTTACAAGAATTGGAATTAAAACTCACATTTGTATTTTATTCTTATCATACAATTTTGAAGACTTCAACAAGGGCTACACCCTTTTTAGTGGTAATGAGATGGAAGCAGATCTAACGGATGAAGTTGAGATATTACCATTAAGAGTTTTGAGGGAAGTTATGTAACACTCTACACCTAACTCGGGCAGATCTGAATGCAAGACACCATTTTCATTGTCAAAGTAGTTTAAAGAAATAGTTATCAAGCAATAGAATCCATCATTAAAAAATATGCATATAAAAATTTATGGAAAAATGATTTATGGGGCCCACATACAGAAGTATAGGGTCTGAGGTTATGAATCTTGGGTCAAAAAGTTGAGTTGCACATCGGTGTTTGGAGACAATGAAGCCATGTCTCAAGACATGCCTCCCCTGAATCACATTTTAGCTTCAAAGTGTTAGAAAAATCTGATTAGGAAAGAAGTTATTTTGAATTATAGTGGAAGTTTAAAACTTTTTCTTAAAATTGAGCATGTTGAGTTATATATAGCAATAAACCAAAATCGAGATGTACTTGTGCTTTATGCAAGTTAGACTCAAGTTGATCCTGGCTTTCATTTGAATGGTCTTCTTTACTATCCTCAAATCACAAATTACCTCAAGTGTGGGATCAAGTATAGCACTAGTGAAAGTTTTATGGCATAGACATGGAATCAAGGAAGCCACATGGGAACCCGAGGGGACTATGAGAGATCAATACCCGAACTTATTCACTGGTAACACTTTCAGGGACAAAAATCCCTAAAGGGGAGAATTGTAACAACCCGATTTTAGGCCTAGTCGGAATAGTGGTTTCGGGACCACAAATCCGAAGTCGAGAAAA
This sequence comes from Gossypium hirsutum, assembly GCF_007990345.1. Lineage (NCBI taxonomy): Eukaryota > Viridiplantae > Streptophyta > Magnoliopsida > Malvales > Malvaceae > Gossypium > Gossypium hirsutum. The sequence continues at coordinate 76,472,002 of NC_053430.1, read as the reverse complement.
TTATTTTATTAATTATTTTGGGATCATAGCATGATTATGAGGGTGTAAGAAAATTTTGGTGTAGTAATTTTAGCGTTTTGAGGGCTTAATTTAGAAAAAGGACTAAATCACATAAAATGCAAAAGTTCTATTTTAATAGCTAAAGGTGCCAAATAGCTAGAGAACCTAAATTGGAGGTATTTAAAAGACAATTAGACCATAAGATAGTGCATGGCCGGCCATAGGAAGCAATTTGGTAAAAAAGTCCAAGTTTGGTGGGTTTGATGGGTAAATTGACTAACATAGAAATAAATTAAGAAAAAGATGATATCACATTCTCATCTTCTTCACTACCACTATTTTTTTAGTCATTTTTAAGGGTTTTGAGCTTCAAAAATTTCACCAACTTGTTCCTCTTGCGAGTAAGTGATTTACATACTTTTTGTTGATGATTTTTACATTTTTGGACCCTTGAAGCATAAGCTTTCTATTAAGCGGACTATTTTGCAAAATGGTAGAGAGTTTAGGGTTTTTACATGAAAGCATATGTATAGTTTTCTGAAATTTTAGGGAAGAATATGAGTATTAGATGTGTAATGAGCAACTTTTGTGAAGGGTTTCCTCATGAAAACATTAAGAGGGACTATTTGGCATAAGTTGGAAATTTGTTGATAAATGGGTGTGATAGTGGAAATTTTGGATTACTATAAAAGTATTAAGGGTTTGGCTAGGTTTTTAATAGGAGGAAATTAGAAAAAAATCAATTTTCTGACCTAGGGGTAAAATGGTTATTTTGTAAAATTTTAGGGGCAAAATAGTCATTTTTCCCAAGTATAGATTATTGAGTTCCTAGATTGACAAAGTGATTAAATTTGTGAATTTTTGTTATTATAGATCAAAAAATTCAAACTCTGAACTTAGACTGGGGGAAAGCCAAGCAAATTGATTAGACTGACTTGACACCATATTTTGTAACTGAGGTAAGTTGTATATAAATAATACAACTACATTGTTAGTATATGTGTTTGAATTGATATAGCATAAATTGCTTGTTTGTGGAAATGATTATGAATGGCGAATTTTGAGATAGTAGAACACTCGTAAGAACCTTAGGAACAAATCGCATATTCACGCCATGACATTTGGGTCATTTGTGCGCTAGTGTAAGACATGTCCGGGACATGCATCGACCACATCATGAGAGGCATTGTAAGACCATGTCTGGGACATGGCATTGGCATTGAAACGAGAGCTAGTGTAAGACATGTCTGGGACATGCATCAGCCTCGCGACGTAAGCCAGCATAAGACATGTTGGGGACATGCATTGACTACGAGATGTGTCAGTGTAAGACCATGTCTGGGACATGGCATCGGCACGGAGAGATGAAATCCAGTGTAAGACCATATCTGGGACATTGTGTTGATCTCGATCTCGATAGTCAGTGTAAGACCATGTCTGGGACTTGGCATTGACTTAATGGATGAGTCAGTGTAAGACCATATCTGGAACATGGCATCGGCATTATACCTTATGTTTGAGGCTTAATGAATATCTGATAGCATACCAAATGGTCCAACGGTGAGAGTTACAATTTCAGTTAACGAGAAAAACATAACCAGGTTGTGAGTGGTATAGGTACCTATTTGAAGTGTATGAGACGTGAGCTCAATATATATATGCTATGTGAATTGCATTAGTTATTTATGAGTAAGTTGTGCTTATGCCCACTTTAGTACTATGATCATGATGATGAATGGTAAAGTTGTTGTTATATTTATTGCATGCAACTTACTAAGCTTTATGTGTAACACCCCAAGCCCAGCCTAGACGTTGTGGCCAAATGTACGATGTCACATTGGAGTGTTTTCCAAAACATTTACCGTTGAAAGATCTATTCTTGTTAACCACTACTTTAGATTTGTAAAAGAAAGATTATAAGCTAACGTATTACTAACTTTAAACCATTTTATTATTAACTTGAAAAAACCATGTTTGTTACGGAAGATTTTTAAACGTGTTGCGTGAGCGTGATGTTTTCAGAAAAAAAGATTTGTTTATATTCTCTCGAAAATCAGCGTCCTATTACTAACAGGTGTAATATAAAAATAGGATAATTAAATATCCCAAATTAAGTAAAAATTAAAGTAGCCTTTTTACATAATAAAAACCCAATATAAAATCTCAATAATATGAAAAGAAATAACTAGGTCGAGTGGCCACCTGTGAGTCCTCCACCGCCTTGATCTGTCTAAGCTTGGGAATTTCCTACACAGATGTCAGATGGGTTAGTTTATGAAACTCAGTGTGCGAAAACCCAAAATAACAAACAATCAGAGTAATGTAAACGGGGCCTAAGCCCTTTTAGTTTCAGTTAGGGCATTAACCCCCTTTCCAGTAACAGTAGCAATTTAGGCCTTAGCCCATTTTGGTGATAAAAATAGTCTGGACCTTAGCCCATATCAGCACAGTATGCAGAAAAGAATCCTACCCAATCCATCCGCTACACACCAACTCCGTACCAGCCCTACACACTATGTGGGGACAAAGTCGACCCACCCAGCCCTACACACCAAAACGTACCGCAGTCGGTACTAAGCAGTATTTGGAGTAGAGCTGCCAGTAATAAGCTTGTAGCCTTTTAGTACACTTCCTCCAAAACATATATCCCACCCAATGTAATGCAACATAGTATCATACGTGTATGCAGAAATGTCATGCTCAAATACAATCATACATAATATAGAGGTAATTCAGTTTCTTTACCATACAGGGGTATAATGATCATTTCATTAGTATGGGTCTAAGAACTTACCGACCCAACAGTAGGTCCACAATCGTCTTAGGCGACCTGTGCAACCTTAATAGTCAATCAGTGACTATGGGCTTATAGCCTATATAACACCGATGTGGGCCCGTACTCTCGTATGGCCCACAAAGCCCATTATTTGCCTTAGCCGTGTAGTTTACACAGCTTGGCCCACAACTTACCACACTTTGTGTGATTTTTCCATGTAGGGCCCATGGGCCCATTGGGCCCATACGACACCATTCTGGCCCAAATTGGCCCAATACCGATTCGGCCCATGAAATCGCTCATGGCCATTTCGTTGACCACACGGTCTCATTTTACTACTTGGGCTGCCCCACGGACGGCCTCATGCCAATGTGATGTCCACAGCCCACTTTTCAATTTTTCGGCATTTCGCTGATCTATGTTAATAGCAGTGTAAATGCACACACCTGGTTGCGAAAACTAGCAAAATAGCACTCGAGCACTCCAACCTAATATCATAGCAACTTTAGTTAAATCTAACACACAAGTCGAAAGAACTCTAACCGAAAACTTATTCAAGGAATACCTATTGCCGCTTTGCTTGATCGAGTGTGAGTTTAGCCTGCTTAGTTCACCGACGAGGGTTGATAATGGACTTCTTGATGCTAATCTATAGGGTAAACGAAGCTATTAATCATACTGCTTACCCACAAGAGTTGAACAATATGGCATCCCCAAAGAAACGCAACTCACAAGGGTGAAAAGAAGCATTCGACTAAGACATCAAATCGTTAAACCGAAATGCTTCAGTCCAATATCATACCAACAAATATTACTACCTTTAGACAAGAGATGACAGGAGGTTTCGGTTGCTTTTGGAATACTAGTAAAACTCTTCACCCCACGAGCAGTACTAATACCCGATGTATCACAATGACCAAGTGAAAGAAAAAAATAGAGATGAGAATCGGTGTTAAGACAAGAGGAGAAGAAATCAATAGAGAAAAAGCACACAAAGACTTACCAACGAGTATTTTGAGGCACGAGGTAGACAATCTCACTCTCTGGTAGAACCATCACAACGAAGGGGTATTAAACAAAAAGGATAGAGATATGGCGTATTCGACAATGGGTAGGGAAACAGAGATGAAAGTAAGCAAATAAGGGAAGAGAGTAGAGTAGTTCGGCCAAGCTTGAGGAAAAGAGGAGAAGCAAATGGTAGAACACTTAGAGAGAGTCACGAAAAGAAACAAAATAGAGTAGAAAAGCCAGAAGCGACAATCGGCAATAAGGAGAGAAAAACCCAAATGATCTCTTCACCGAATTTACCAAATGAAACTCCACCTACCAAACAACACTTCCACTTTTGGCACCACAATCCCACTCTTCCCAAAACCACTTTATTTTCCTCCTCAAAACTCTCCCCATATCTCTCAACCACCAACTCCCCTATCTAATTGCCCCACCCACTCCTCAAAATCAGCTATTCACTCTCCACTCAACCACTTACCTTTCAGAGTTTCAGTCAACCAAAAAGTCTTACTTGGCCAGAGCAGCAAAATAGAACACATTTGCGCGTAGGAGGACTTAAACTCAATACCATTAAGCAACCCAACACGCCACATACCACCACACTAGAAAGATTTTTATGACATGCAACCCTCACATTAACTTAAGAGGCCTATCATCAGAAGTCAAGGGTTTATTCAATTAGGAATAAAATTTTTCTCAAGTCTAGGCTTAAACCCACGACTTCCTAGACTCTTCCAAAACCAACGACCACCAAGCCATATAAAATTAATTTTAACCGAGATTTTGGGATTTAAGAAATTAGGGCATTACATTATGCTTACTTCCTCTCTTTTCCATTTTCTTATAGAGTTGCTTAAATAGCTCAATGATCATCAGACGTCAGAGACTACGATCACGCTATCATTAGAAGCACTCGGTATAGTCAGATTATTTGTTTTTAAGTATGGCATGTATAGGGCTTAGACTTTAATATTTTGTGTCATTAAGAAATTAGCTAAATGTGTTGGCTTGGGATAGATCCCTTTATTTTGTATAAGGCCATGGATAATGGTCAATACTCACTTTGATTTATTAATAAAAGATGATATTTTCATGGATGAGTAAATTACACAATTGAAATGTTGTCCATTCTGACTATTTTGGCTCTGTGATGTGCCCATAAGCGTGTTGTCCGGCCGTGTGTCCCCTGCACGTAAATTTTGTAAGTCAGTATGCATGATAGTAAACATACGGGCAGAGAACGACCATGTGTCTCAGCTGTGTGAAGGGCACAGACTAGCACACGGGCGTGTACCTTGGTCGTGTGACCCTTAAGGATTACTGACATCAAAAATAGAATGTCCATGTTTTTGCACACGGGCGTGTCATGGCCGTGGGAAGGACACGGGTGTGTGCCAAGCCGTGTGAAAACCCCTGTAGGTGCGAATTTAGAATTAATTTTACATGGGTAGAGGACACGGGTATGTCCCTATATTGTTTAGGTCGTGTGAGCCACACGGGCCAACAACACGACCATATTGAATTGGTCACACGAGCGTGTTGTCCTTCCTGTAACACCCCAAAACCGTGGCCGTCACCGGGATCGAACACGAGGTGTAATCTGGCTTAATTCATCACTTATACAACTCAAACAATTTATTTTAAAACTCCCAGACAAACTGTCAATCTGCGTTATAGTCACTTAAAAATTCGTATCTTGAGTTCTTAAAATCAAAATTTAATTCCACGAATTTTTCCTGAAACTAGACTCATATATCTATCTACTAAAATTTTTCCACAATTTTTGGTCCGTCCAATTAGTACAGTTTATTAGTTAAAGTCTCCCCTATTTCAGGGTTCAACTACTCTGACCTCTGTGTATTACAAACCAGATATCTCTCTGTACAGAGATTCAATGACTATGCCGTTTGTCCCTAATAAAACTAGACTAAATAAGGAATCTTTACATATAAGGTATGACTTCTAATTATCTTTGTAGAAATTATGGTGAATTTCCAAATTCAGAATAGGGGATCTAGAAATCAATCTGACCCTGTTTCACGAGATTTTAAATATCTCATACAATATAGCTCATATTCTTGTTTTACTTCTTCCATGTGAAAATAGACTCATCAAGCTTAGATTACATAATTTATTCATTATTTAATTCAATTTCTACTATTTTTAGTGATTTTCAATTTCACATCACTACTGCTGTCTGCATCTATTATTAGAGTAAATTTTACCTATTAGAGTAATTTAACAAACATATCACCAAGTATGATAATGACTAGCCATACCAAAGGCTAGTCATTACCAAGCATTTCCTTACTACTCGATAACCATATCGTGAGTGTAACACCGGAAATGATTAGCCTTGACAAATGGCATAATAATCAAATAGACTTTAACTATTGCTTATAACTAAGTATCATAAGACCAAATCCAACTTAACATTTATGCCATTTTCGCATGGCTAAAAGTATACATACCAAAGTTCAAAAAAAACATAATAGCCTATACATGCCGAAATGTTCTCTTAGACCAACTAAGAAGAAGATACCAAAAAGTTGCAAGCTGGTGTGATGACTTCGACGATGGTCCCGAGCACACAAAAATGGATCAAAGGAACCTAAATAAGTGACAAATAAACACACCGAATGAGTATATAACTCAGTAAGTCATAAGCATTACACTGCTGTCCATTTATAAAATATCATAAAAGAAAACAAATAATGCAAGATTAGGTACTCCATCCATACCGACTATGCTATAATTTCACGCACCTTTATCATTACATGCTCTCAACTAGCCAAGCCTCCATTGACATCTCGTATGATATTCGATATGATATTTGATGCATTTCCACACCTCATTTTATTTTCGTTTAGATTATACTAATAATAGCATTTCGTCTACTCCACAATAATCTTATGTTCCTAACTTCAAATATAATCACCACATAGGTTCAAGACTTACCAAGCTCAGTTCCAAATATAAACATAACATCTATTCCTTATGAACTCAAAATATCTACTCATTCCGCTGTCCATGATTTACTCGATAAAGTCGCACACTTAACGTTAATAATTATTCGAAAATATATAGTAAGTCCGCACACTTAGTGCTTAATAGTCAAACTCGCACACTTAGTGCCAATCTCATTATCGTAATGTTTATACCCGCACACTTAGTGCCGAAATCAACAACTCAATACATCTCACTTCTTTTTACAATCGATAATTTTGTCACTACATGCATTTATATATCATCCCATTCGGCATAAGTACATAAGTATTATGATTATTTAAATCAATAAAAAATATATATGCTTAATAACTTACCTTGTGTTGGGTAAAACGGTTCCAACTCGGCTACTCGATGTTCTTTCCTTTACCTTTGCTTGATTCTCCTCCTTTAACTTCTTGAGCTTAATCAACAAATTAACTAGTTTAACCGTCTTGCTAAATATTTATATCAAAATATTAATGATTTCATATCATAGGAGATACATGACTAATTCTTATCTTCCTACCATATGTTTTTGAGCTATTCGGCTAATAACCATATGCTATCGCCCTACTATCTATAATCCAATCACACATGCATATATATATATATGGCCGAATGTGCAAAGCTTAGACTCAACATCACCTATGCTCTTAATTTGATGGCCGAATATGCATACATATATATATGATATCAACTATACTATCATCTTTAATTCACCTAAACACAAAATTTCATCTCATGAACACTTGACCGAATTTTTCCTAATCTAGCATGGCTTCACATCTATTTGTAACATCCTATAAATCCACATATACCACATTTCTACATAAATTTTCTTTTACTTTTCCACTACTTCCATTCACAACATCAAAAGCACCATACACTTAGCATTTACCTCTTCCTAACCATATGCCATCTAAGTACCCTTTTAGGTAGAAAATTAACATATGGGTTGTAATAAGACATTGGCTACTAACTAGATTTTCACAAGAATTTAGTAAAAGTAACATAAATCCTACCTTAATCAACCCCTTTTGAGTTGGCCGAATGTCTAGAGCATTTCTTCTTTCCTTCTCCTAACTCACGGCAATTGCAAGAAAAGAAAGAAGATGAATACTCTCTCTTCCTTCCTTATTTTATTCATTTTTTCTTTTTAATTCCTTTCTTTAATTTATTTTAATTGCTAACTAATAAAAGAATTGCATTGAAATTCAACCTAGTGGATGGGCATCATGGCTTGGCCGGCCACTACTTGGGCTTTTTGGGCAATTTGACATGCAAACCCAAGTTTCCTCACTTTGTTATTATTTGGTCCTTACATATCCCCTTATCATATTTTCTTAAGTTCTCAACTAAGTCAATCACATGAAATTCACATTCATAAGTCTAAATTAAAACATCAAATTTTCACACATGCACTAATACTCATAGAGGATATGCAACCAAATTTTTAAATAAATTTTGGGATTCGGTCTTGTGGCCTCGAAACCACATTCCGACTAGGGTCGAATTAGGACTGTCACACTTCCCACACGGGCATGTACCCCTGTGGCTAGTAACATTTTTCAGGGTTCATGGTAAGACTCGAATCATTCTAGAATGGTTTAAAATGAACGTTTAGAGCCTAGTAGGCTTTTATTATGGAGTTTTTGTTTTAGAATGGAAAAGTTTTAAATTTGACCAGATTTTGGTGATTCGAAAACGTGTGAATGTGTGCATTCAAGTTGGGTAACACCTCGTATTCTATCCTGGCATGGGGTACAGGTGTGGGGTGTTATATTTAGTGGTATCAGAGCTATGGTTGAGTCAGTTCTAGGACTAACCTAGCATGAGTCTAGCTATACATGCCATAACTATATATTGATAGTGTGACGACTCCTGACGATTATAAATTGTATTTTCATATAGTAAATGGATCTTGATAGAGCTATGGCGGATGACGTAGAGAGTAACGCGCCAGTTCCCAATGAAGGGACCGCGCTAGTTAAGAGTGAGCCCGTGACTAACGGCTAAGACGGAGGGGCTAGAGAAGCCTACCTCTGAATGATGGATGCTTGGTACACGGAGTTTGTTCATGCAAATCTGAACAATCCACCCCTCCCACCTCCTCCGATTCCTCAATATGCTCCAGTAGCTCCGCAAGGAGCAGACGTGTTTAGGAGGAAGAAGCCTCTAGTAGACAAGATACAGAAGTAAGGGCAGAGGAATTCCGGAATAACATAGATGACGACCCAGAGGGAGTAGAGTTTTGGTTGGAGGATACCATCAGGGTACTTGATGAACTTTCGTGCACACATGAGGAGTGCGTAAAGTGTGTGGTGTCATTCCTACGAGACTCGGCCTACCAATGGTGGAATACTCTCATGCCCATTGTAACGAGAGAAAGTGATGTGATCCGGCTCGGTTGATTGAGTCGATTCACTTGATTGCCCGATCGTCGACGAGGAATAGTTGAGTTATCGAAAATAGGATGAGATAAGGCTAAAGATGCGGAAGCTTTTCAAATGGTTTTAAAGGTTGGCTAAGGTGATGGTAAATTTATAAGGGTAGTAGGCTCGATTTAAGGATAAAAATAAGAAAAAAAAAATGGAAGTTGGTAAATGAAGGCTCGATTTTGTAAAAAGATATTATAGTTGGGTAAAATCTAGGATAGACGGTGGAATGGATAAATGAGGTTAAACACCAGAAACGATTCAACACTAAAAAGTGTCACCCCGATTTCTATTCGGTTCAAGGTGGGATTACGGAATTGTAGAAGGGTTGAACGCCACACCAAAGCAAGGTGATAAGTTCAAAAGAGAACGATAGACGCCACTAGCACGCTAGATAAGTCAGATCGAAACTCGTACGAATTTAGAGAGGAGAAAACTCACTCTTTGAACAAAGTTCATTCAAATGATCAAAAGTCAAAAGTCAAAAAGTCCTTTACAAATGAAATCAACAAACTATTTATACTAGTTTCTTATGCTAACCGAATAGTCCATTCATGAACTTAATGATTAAGTAATGAACCTAAATTAAAACATGAACCTTCTAGAAAAATGACCAATGGTGTCCTTGTCCATGTTCGGCCGAATGGTACTTCAATGGGCAGCTTCATGGCTAAGGAAATGAACTTGAAGGCTTGGTGAATGTATGGGAGAGCAATGGACATGTCTAGGTTCGGCCAAGGTGTGAATGGACACTCCAAGAGATGCCTTTTGGCCGAATAGGTACTTAGGAGATCAATGGACAGCAACCGATGCATGTAAGTGAATATTCATGCATTCTTCCATTCATTGTATTAAATCATTCATGCATCATCCTTACGTTCATTGAACCAGCCCATTCATGAATCATCTTTAATTGTGTTCCCACATCATGCATTGTAAGTAGACGTTCATGCACCTAGCTTGAATGAATCTCCACATTCGGCTGTACCTAAAAACACACATGAACTTAATTAATTTCAAGCAAATTCAGCTGAACTAAATTAAAGTACAATGTGAACATCCTAAATAACATTGAGACAACTTAAATATTAACAAATCATAACACATAAATTCGGCTGGACAAATTTAAAACATGTAATAATTTAGACAAATTAAATGACATCTAGACACCTTTAATTCAGCCAAATCAAGACATATTAAACACTTGTAATAAATTAAGACATATTTAAAAGCTGTAATGAAACTTATTTACATGCTTATTTAAATGGTCTAAAACTCCAGCAAATAAAGTTAATTTAGCTAAAGAGCTAATAATGAGCTGAATTGAATTTAAACCAAGCTCAAACGAGCTGAATTAAGCTCATGTGAGCTAAAATAAAATTCGGTGAGCTGAACCAAGCTAAATGGAGCTTGAGGAGCTGAATTCAAGCTGAAATCAAGGGCATCCTTGACCAGGGTCATATCAGAAAGAGTAACTTGGGAATTCTTCCAGGAAGAGTCCCAAAAGAAGTATATTAGCTAGAGGTTCATAGACCAAAAGAGGAAAGAATGTTTAGAGATGAAGCAAGCCTGTAAGACAGTGATGGAATATAAACGTGAGTTTGTGAAACTCAGCAAGTATGCACAAGAGTGCGTGTCCTCAGAAGCCACCATGTGTAAGAGGTTTGAGGATGGTCTTAATAAATATATCCGAGTATTTGTGGTCATTTTAGAGTTAAGGGAATTCGTGGTACTCGTTGGGAGAGCATACAAAACAGAAGAGTTGGTCAAAGAGAGGAGAAATGCGGCTATTGAGTCACACGATTCAAGAAAAAGAAATATGGGGAAATCGCATCAGTCCTCATCTAAGAAATCTAAGGAATTCATTACCCGATCAAATACTTCGGTAGGGTTCTCAAACAGAAACAAGAACCAGTAGAACACGGCTTCTAGGGCCCAGACCATCTCCGTCGCGAGTGTCGGCAGTGCTCAGCCAAATAGACCGGAATGTTCGCAATGTGGTAGGCGCCATTTCTGTAACACCCCTAACTTGTATCCATCGCCGGAGTAGAGCTATGAGGCATTACTGATCATATCACAGTTCATATTATCATGCATTACAATTTACAACTCAAAATTTTAATGACATTATTACTCGTAACTTAATCTAATATCAAATTTAAAATCATATCATTCATAACACAACATCGTTAAAACATGATTCAACATATGTCAAAACAAACTATATATGTATACAGAATATATATAACTAACCAACAACTTTATAAATTTAACATTGGACCTATTTCCTTTTTAATATAAAAGACTTGCGTATGCACAAATTACATGTCAAACAAAACAAGTTTCAATACATCATTTATGCGGCATGATTACATTAGTTAACATGAGTTTACATATTTCATACATTAATATAAGTTAATACATCCATTCGAATTTATATATATATATAGGCACTTAATCACATTTGAATAAGGTTTTATCACAAGTCACATTTATGGATTAATAAGCAATCAAACCTAAGAGATGCAACTATGTTCCACCAAACCCAAACATATTTCACACTATTGACTTAAACCAATTTTGAGCACATATAGTAACTCCATCATTTTACTAGCAACTTGTCCCTTATTTACCGAACTACAAACATCATATCATAGCAGATGTATATGTTTCCCCCTTCACTAGTCGAATATAAAGGCACATCTTTTACTAATTTCAAGCCAACTTGCGTGATAAAATACACATCCTATAAAGTCGATATGGCAAACAAAATTCACATATGCTTCATAGAATTACGTTCATGCATACTTCAAACCACATTATTTACCCAATGTAATAACTCGGAAAAATACCATATCATAGATAAGTTAATCCATTATATGCGCGAATAGATATATAAGCATATATCTATTATCAAGTTGGTTAAAACCATCTCATTTATGCTTGGTCAAAATATGGATCTTGCATACTATGTAATAACATATCAAATCATTTTTATCTCAGTCGAGTCTAACTATTTAGTCTTTAATATGAAACTACTTAGTTATACCTTTTTAAAGCACACCAATCGGATGATCACATAATTACACTTAACAAGAATCAAATTCAAAACCTTTAAATATACCTAGGCATACATATCACAGTCAATATGTTCATATCACATGCCATTAATCAACTTTGATATACAACCAAGCACATATCACAAATATTAGTTATTAAAGCATAAATTACCATAACTAAAATAAACGCAACCAGAAGCAATCATAACTGATTCCAAGCAAGATGGTAAAGCCATTTTCGCATGGCTAATATATATACATTCATTTCCAAAATATTTAACCTCAAAACCAGCCTATACATGCCATAATTTAAATTTAGTTTAAAGGTACCAAAGCAGTAGATAGTGTGATGAACTAGGCTGTCAATCCTCGAGCTTGCAGCTGACTTCTAAAATCTATAAAATAGAGTAACATAATACACAAAGTAAGCTACCACAACTTAGTAAATCATAAGCAAATAAACAACTCATTATCATAATTGACTCATATTAACTAAACGAATTACATTAACATTATTAACCACCTATGCCGAATACATATATAAACATTTAATGCAATATAAATTAACTTCCAAACCTAATAGTCATAATAACCACACATCCATTTATTCTTTTATGCAACTTAAGAATCAACTAATAACGTCTCATGTATACATAATACTTAAGTAACCAAATATACAAACCTTATGTACATATATTAAATAACATTTCAATGTTATGCGAATTATTCTTTCACAAGCCGAATACACATATCAATACCCATGAATTCTTTATTTGCATTGTACATGATTTATAGCACAAAACAATAGTACTTTCTTACCTAATCTTAAATAGATATCAAGTTAACTCATACCTGACCATTTAGCTCGTATTATACAATTCGTACAAGATTACCTTTGCCCGATGAACCATTCAGAATTGGATAGGACACCCAGAAAATTACATAAATAGTACAATGCCAATGTCCCAGATGGGGTCTTACATGTAGCCACATATCGATGCCACTGTCCCAGATAGGGTCTTACTCGTAAACGCATATCAGAATCACAAATCAATGCCATGGACTTACTCGCACACATATATCAGAATCCTATGTCATGACATATGTATCCTAGCTATTCCTAAGGTTCATACGGGGCTTTCGAACGTTATATCTCGGTCAAATCGAACTCGGAAGTGTCATAGCCAAATTTAAACATATTCGGCCAGAGTTTATTTTAATTCTACCAATTCATAACAGCATGTAAATATAACATTAAATTACCAATAATCACATCTATTTGCTTATAAACTTACCTTGGATGATACAAAACAGAATCGGGCAACTAGTCGACAACTTTCGTTTTTCCCTGATCCAAATCGATTTCTTTGGTTCTTGATCTAAACATATTCAAATTAAGCTCATTCAAACATATTTTCATTCAATTTAGTCCAAAAACACATAAATATGAAAATTACCATTTTACCCCTGACATTCACAATTTTTACAATTTAGTCCCTATTACACAAAACACAAAATACATAAAATTTCCCTATGCTTATCTTGGGCCAAATTTTACCCACTCCCAAACAAGTCCATATATTCAATTTATTTTACATTTTAGTCCCTCAAGTTATTATTTTTGCAATTAAGTCCTAATTACTCAAAATGATCAAAAATTCCAATACAAAACATGTTAATCTAAAATAGAAAATAAGTTGAAACGAAAGGAAAACAGAATACCATATCTTCCATTTTTTATCATCAAACAACAAAAATCACAAGTTATCTACAATGGCACAATTCAAAATATTCATCAAAATAAAAAATTAACGCTTGGGGTTTGTAGTATTCGAAGCAATGATCTCAAAAACGTAGAAATTATCAAAAACCGAGCTAAATTTGTACCTTGATTGAGCTTCAAATTGGATGAACCCTAGCTTGGATTTTCTTTTCTTTTTCTTTTTTTATATTCGGCAATGGTGGATTAAAAGTATGAGCACTTTGTTTTATGATATATTTTATAATATACTAAGTTATATTATTAGTTTACTAATTTAACCTTATTAAAATTATAACAAATTCACATAATATATACCCATTGCCATCCATTCAACATGTCAATGGGATATTTACCACTTAACTCCTTCATTTTTAAAAGCCACTAACAATTTGACCCTTTATATATTAAACTACCAAATTTTCAATTTACGCAATTAAGTCCTTTTATTTAATTAGACACTAAACGACAAAATTAAATCACGAAAATTTCGCAGACATAAATTCACACAAAATAAACACAGAAAATAATTTAAAAATATTTTTTTGACTCGAATTCATGGTCTCGAAACCACTATTTCGATTAGGGTCTAAATCGGGTTGTTACAACTCTCCTCCTTAGGGATTTTCGTCCCCAAAAATCTTACCGGTGAATAGGTTCGGATAACATTCTTTCATAGTATCATCTAACTCCCATGTTGCTTCCTCAACTCCATGCTTATGCCACAATACTTTAACTAACAAAATATTTTTATTCCGCAACTCTTTAACCTCATGAGTCAAAATACGAATCGGGTCTTCTTCGTAGGTAATATCAGGCTGAATTTCAATCTCAGACGGACTAATCACATGTGAAGGATCAGATCGATACCTCTAAAGCATTGAAATGAGGAATACATTGTGAATCTTTTCTAAACCAAGTGGCAATGATAATCTGTAAACAACTGGCCCAATACGCTCTATGATCTCATACGGTCCAATAAACCTCAGACTCAACTTGCCTTTACAACCAAATTTGAGTATTTTCTTCCACGGTGAAACTTTCAAGAAGACTTTGTCTCCGATCTGAAATTCTATATCCTTATGTTTCAAGTCCGCATAAGATTTCTGACGATCTGACGCTACTTTCAAACTTTCACGGATCACTTTCACTTTCTGTTCAGTTTCCCTGATCAAGTGAACTCCGTGTATCTTATTTTCACTGAGCTCAATCCAGTACAATGGCGTACAACATTTACGACCGTACAAATCCTCATAAGGTGCCATTTTGATACTCGATTGGTAGCTGTTATTATACGTAAATTCAATCAGAGGTAGGTATTGTTCCCACGTACCTTTAAACTCGAGAATGCAACATCTTACCATATCCTTAAGTATCTGAATGCTTCGCTCAGACTGGCCATCTGTTTGTGGATGGAAAGCAGTATTGAAATGTAATTTTGTACCTAGTGCATCTTGCAGTTTCTTTCAAAACTACGATGAAAACCTCGGATCACTATCCGAAATAATAGATATAGGAACACCGTGTAATCTCACAATCTGAGAAACATATAGTTTCGCCAGCTTATCAAGAGAGTAATCTGTATGTATCGGAACAAAATGAGCTGACTTAGTCAATCTATCAACAACAACCTAGATTGCATCTTTCTTGCTCTGTGTCAATAGTAAACCAGATACAAAATCCATCGTAACTCTATCCCATTTTCACTCAGGTATCATGATAGGCTAAAGTAATACTGAAGGATGTTCAGCTTTGACTTGTTGACAGACTAAACATTTTGCAACAAAGTCAGAAATGTCTCGTTTCATACCATGCTACCTGTAAAGCTGTTTCAAATCATTATACATCTTTGTACTACTTGGATGAACGAGCAATCTACTGTTGTGAGCTTCATTCAAAATCATCTGAATCAACTCTGAATTCTTCAGAACACATATTCAGTTTCTGAATCTCAAACAGTCATTAACATCAACTCTGAATTTTGATTTTGCATCCGTGTCACACTGAGCTCGTTTTGCAATCAACTCATTATTAACCTTCTGGGCATCACAAATTTGTTGAAAAAATAACGGTCTATCTTTCAATTCAACTACTATCGAACCATCATTAGACATGGCCATATGTGTATTCATTGCACGCAAAGTAAACAATGATTTTCAGCTTAAAGCATTAACAACAACGTTAGCCTTTCCCGGCTGATAGTTAATCACAAGCTCCTAGTCTTTTAGCAATTCTAACCATCGACATTGTCTCAAATTTAGATCTTTTTGCGGCATCAAGTATTTCAGGCTTTTATGGTCAGAATAAACATGACATTTCTCACCGAACAGATAGTGACGCCAACTTTTAAAGGCGAATACAATGGTTGCCAATTCTAAATCATGTGTCAGATAGTTCTTTTCATGTGGCTTCAACTGTCTCAAGGCTTAACCTATCACTCTTGCTTCCTGCATCAGAACACAACCCAAACCATTTCATAATGCATCACTATAAATAACAAATTCTCTACCCGATTCTGGCTGAGCTAGAACTTGAGCTTCACTCAAAAGAGCTTTCAACTGATCAAAGCTTTTCTGGCACTTCTCTGACCACTCGAACTTAACATCTTTCTGCAATAACTTTGTCATCGTAGCTCCAATCATAGAGAAACCTTTCACGAACCATCTATAATAACCAACAAGTCCCAAAAAGCTTAGAACTTTAGAAACATTCTTCAGAGGTTTCCAATCAAGTATGGCTGAAATTTTGCTCGGATCAACTCGAATACCTGATGCTGATACTACATGGCCCAGAAAACTAACTTCACTTAACCAGAACTCACATTTACTGAATTTTGCATACAACTGTTTATCTCGCAATGTCTACAACACAAGTCTCAAATGTTCGACATGTTCAGCTTCATCACGAGAGTAGATAAACATAACCACAAACCGATCCAGATACGGTCTGAAGATCCGATTCATCAAATCCATGAAAATAGCAGGTGCATTAGTGAGTTCGAAAGGCATAACCAAAAACTCATAGTGTCCATGCCTCATTCTGAAAGCAGTCTTTGGCACATCGGAGTCTTTTACTCGCAACTGATAGTAGCCTGATCTCAAATCTATCTTTGAAAATACTGTAGCTCCTTTCAGCTGATCAAACAGATCAAGTCACCTTATTGAGCTGTCTATAATCAATGCACATTCTCATAGTTCCATCTTTCTTTTTCACAACCAACACAAGTGCACCTCACGAAGAGAAACTCGGTCGCGTAAAACCTCTATCTGTCAATTCTTGCAACTGAGCTTTCAATTCTTTTAATTCTGTAGGTGCCATTCTGTATGAAGCTAGGGATATCGAAGTCATCCCATGCATTAACTCAATACCAAACTCTACTTCCCGAATAGGTGGCAAACCCAGTAATTCTTCTGGAAACACAACCGAATACTCACATGCAATAGGTATTGATTCAATGTTTCTTTCAGCCGCTTTACTGTCGAACACGTAGGCAAAATAAGCTTCACACCCTTTTCTCACATACTTCTGAGCTAGCATCGAAGAAATCACTGCTGGTAATCCATACAAATCACTATATTCAATCCGAATAACTTCAGCACTCTGACTCTATAAATCAATGGTCTTTCTTTTGCAGTTTACAACAATATTATGTAAAGTTAGCCAATCCATACCCAGAATTATATCGAACTCATCAAATGGCAGCAATATCAAATTAGCTGGAAAGTACAGATCTCAAACCATCAAGGGACAATTCTTACACACTTTATCAATCGTAACACACCGACCCAAGGGGTTTGACACTCTAATCACAAACTCAGTAGACTCAATAGGTAGAGTCTTGCTGAATACTAATGTCTCACACAATTAAGAATGAGTAGAACCAGGATCAATCAATGCAATTACATTAGTATCATAAAGAGTGAATATACCAGTAATAACATCTGGGGATGAAACTTCCTTTCCAGTGCAAATGGCATAGGCTCTGGCAGGTGCACAAGCCTCAGATTTGACTTCCGTATCTTTAGTTGCTCTCTGACTGCCACTCGTATTACCAGCATTTCTGGGTGGTCTACCTCGATCTGCATTATTACCTGATCTCGTATTCTGCATTGGATTTTTTTCAGCTAACATTCGGCAATCTCGAATATAATGATTTGTCGGTCCGCATTTAAAATAGGCCCGATCATGCAATCTGCAACTGTCGGGATGTTGTTTACCATGGTATTTACACTCAGGTTGATTTGATCTGACATTACCCACACTCGCTACTGAGGTAGCTCTCAAGCTCACTGGTGGTCTATTCTAATCCCGTTTGAAGTAACCTGAAGTGGCTTTAGAAATGCTGAAATCCTCTTGGAACTTCTTTGATGCCGACCGGAATGACTTACCGGATGTTCTTTTGTGTGCATCTCTAGCTTCAAAGTCAGTCTTTCTTTTCTCTTTCCCGAGCTCTTCAGCCTTGCAGGCTCGCTCAACAAGTACCACAGACTCTTTTATCTCAAATATGCCAACTAACAATTTAATATCTTCATTTAGCCCATCTTCAAATCTTTTACCCATTATGGCCTCAGTGGAAACACACTCTTGGGCATACAGACTGAGTCTCACGAATTTTGGCTCATACTCTGTCATTGTCATCTGACCCTATTTCAGCTCCAGAAATTCTTTACGCTTCTTATCGATAAATCTCTGACTGATAAATTTCTTACGGAACTCAGTCTGAAAGAATTCCCAGGTCACTTGCTCTCTCGAAACTACTGATACTAAGGTATTCCACCAGCGATATGTTGTGTCTCGAAGAAAGGATATAGCACATTTCAAACATTCATCAGGAGTACAGGACAGCTCATCAAACACACGGATGGTATTATCAAGCCAAAACTCAGCCCGTTCAACATCATCATCATCAGTGGCTTTGAACTCTTCAGCTCCATGTTTTCTGATTTTATCAACAAGTGGTTTATTCGATCGCAACAGATCATTTATTTGAGGTACAGCAGGCATGGAAAATGGATTAATCGGGGGTGGAGGTTGTTGTATAGCCGGGTTAGTCCGGATATATTGAGTGAACCGGTCATTCATCATTTTAAAGAAGGCTTGTTTAGCCTCACTTTCTTGATTACTCGAAGTCTGTAACACCCCTCGCCCGTATCCCTCACTGAAACAGGGTTCGAGGTGTCGCCCGACTTAAACTCAGTAAATCACACAAAAACAGTGCCAAAAAATTTCAATCAATTTAAAACTTTTCTTTTCACATGCAATCTGTCCCATATATGGGCTTACAAGGCCCAAAACATCACTAGCCAACACCTTTGGCTAAATTATAATATCACATTCTCAACATTAAAACCCTATACATGCCATAGACTCGAAATACTAGGATTTACTTACACCAATGGCGTGAGCTTGACAGTGTGATAATATCTCCGGCGAACTCCAACCCGAGCAGGTAACCGGATTCAACAATCTATAAAACAGAGGAACGTAACAACGGAGTAAGGTTTCATAAGCTTAGTAAGTCTTAAGCAATGCAAACAAATAAACACAATTATACTTCGATTATTCAATTTCTTAAGTGGCCATATTCTAGGTATATTGCCATCTGGCCGAATGCACACAAACACATAATGCACGTTCAGCATTCTTATCACACTTAATCTGAATTCGTATAACATAATTAAATCGAATACTTTCACATACTTTCACACCCTGACCCGGTGTATCATGATTATAGATATAGTTATAACATTTATTCACGTATGTATCACAATGCACGCTTATGATTCATTGCAGATCAAACTCACATATGAGTACATAATGCGTACCTGGCCCACTTAACGTACTGAATGTATTCATTTGTCAACCTAACAGGAGGTACCTTAGTCATGGACTTTTCTCAAATCACCGGCATTTCGCCTGTTAGGCTCGAGGCTCGATATCAGTTCACCGGCATTATAGCCTGCTAGGCTCAAAGGCCCGAATAGTATCTCACCGGTATTATAGTTTGCTAAGCTCAAAGGCCCGAATAATCAAGTGAACAAGTTCCATATAACATATTCATATCAATTAAGTACTAACATCATTCGAACGTATATAATTATACATCTCAAACACTTTTCTTTCATCTCATTTTCACACTTAGCATTTGATAGCTTATGCATAACATTTCACTCACGTTCATTTCAAACTTATCATTCGATTATAAAAGCATATTGCATTTTTACCAACATGTTATACTTGCCATTAGGCCATATAAGCATGATACAATACACTATCATTTCATCTTTAACATTCGGCTAAACCCTTATCTTACAAGGAACACCGAATTCACATAACATATCATTTCACCGGCATTACGCCTGCTAGGCACGAAGGCCCGAATACACATCACCGGCACGAAGCCTGCTAGGCACGAAGGCCCAAATACACATCACCGGCACGAAGCCTGCTAGGCACGAAGGCCCGAATACACATCATCGGCACTAAGCCTACTAGGCATGTGACAGCCCAAAATTGACCCTAGTCGGGAAGTGGTTTCGGGACCGCTAAACCGAGTCACCGAAATGTTTGAATGTGATATTTATTGTCTAGAATATGTAATTATGAATGTGTGAAAATTTCAAGCTTCGATTTAGTCGATTGCATGTGAATTTAGTCAATAGGACTTATGTGAGAAAATTTTGAAATGTGATAGGTCAAAGCATAAGGGCCTATTAGTGCATGTTGAAAAAGGGGGGACTTGCATGTCAATTTCCCCCCTATTAGTAGTGGCCGGCCATGACAAGCATGGTAGACCAAGTGTGATGGGCAAGACATGTCATAGACATGTTGGGTTGGTGCATCATGGGTGGAAAAAAAATAAAATAATGAGCATGGAAATTAAATAATGAAAGGGAATATGATGAAAACAAAAAAAGTGTGTGGTTGTTTCTCCCCCCCATTTTGCCGAAACTAGAAAGAAAAACAAAAAAAAAGTGCTCATCCTTTGGTTCATCCTTGGCCAAAAATTTTAAGGAGGAAGGAAGAAGAAAGGTTGAAGAGGTTCGGCCATGCATGTAGCTAGGCTAAGGTATGTTTGATGATGTTCCATGAGATGCATGCATGTTTTAGTTGTTAGCTTGAGTTCTACCTAGCCCATGGTCTAAATCTTGCTATGTGATGGAAATGACACTCGGCCATGGATGCATCATTCTTGGTTGATGTTTGATGTTGTGGTGATGAGGCATGAAGATGAGTTAAGTTTCGGCTAAGGTGGATTTGTGTTGATGTCATTTGCATGCTAAGTGTAATGATGCATGTGATGGTGGATTGATGATTCTTGAATCTTCTTTTTAGCATTTTTGAGTAAGCACATATGTGCATTGGTTGCTAGATGGAGAAGAATCGGCTAGCAAGTTGTGTGCTAAGGCCGAATATAATTTTTTTGTATATTAATGAGTAATGCATGTGTTAAATTGATGGAAAGGGAGAGGATGCTTTACTAGTGTATATATGTGTGTATTAGCCAAGTTTTGAACTTGAAACAAAAGGGTGTTTAGTCAATACAAGTGACCATACTTGTAGAATGTATTAAGTGTTGAAATCGGCCCCAAAATAGACATGCATATTCGGCCAAGGGGGAAAAAAAGTAGCTAAAATGTTGAGTTTGATTCATGATTCCGTACATATGTGACTTTAATGTCTAATGTATAAATATGGGCTAAGTGCCTTGTGTTCCTCTTTTCGATGCTCAAATGATTAAATCAATTTATTTGTTTAATTAAGCTCAAGAGCAAAGGGGAAATAAATCCGATAAAGGGAAGGAAAAAGTGGTCGAATAGCTATCGGAATCGTTCGACAACACCCGAGGTAAGTTCTTGAGTAAGAGAGCTTAAATTAAGATTTGATTAGATCATGTTTTAAGCAAATCAAAATCATGCTCTTTGTGTGTGGCTATTGAGCCGAAATTACAAGAATGATAAGTGTCTTGTGTTTGAGTTTTGCTAACGAAAATGAAATACGAATGTGCCATGATTTATTGTTAAATGTGCATGGTTATTTGAATGATGTTCGGGCTAAGTCCCGAAGGCTTTGTGCTAAGTGACCATATCCGGACTAAGATCCGAAGGCATTTGTGCGAGATACTAATTCTGGGCTAAGCCCGAAGGCATTTGTGCGAGTTACTAAATCCGGGTTAAGTCCCGAAGGCATTTGTGCGAGTTACTAAATCCGGGTTAAGTCCCGAAGGCATTTGTGCGAGTTACTATAACCGGGCTATGTCCCGAAGGCATTTGAACGAGGAGCTATATCCGGTTAAATTCCGAAGGTACGTGATTTGGGAATGAATGATCTTGCTGTAAAAATTTCAGTTAATACTCTAGAAACATCCCAACATTGAGGTATGTTTCTTATGTGCTTGAATTTAGTTGAGCCCTTACAAATAAGTATTCGCTCAGTTGATAAACGAGCTACCGGCCTTTGGCTAAGTTGATCTTTTGTGTATGTACATAAGGGTTGGTAATGTGAATCAAGTATGATATCGAAAATTTGTGCATATGAAATTATCCGTTTAGCTATATGAAAGCTATACTTTTGTTGTGCTGGAATTCCTTGCTCAAAACTTACTAAGCATAAATTGCTTACTCCGTTTCATTGCTCCTCTGTTTTATAGATTTGGTTCTCCAGCTATCGGACTCGGGATCTTGAAGTCAAAGTCGCCCACACTATCAAAGCCCCCCCTTTTGGTACAATTTTGGTTGAACTTCGAAATGGCATGTATAGGACTACCCGTTTGTTGTGGGTCGTGGACCCTTTGGATTGTATAATTTTGGATAGCCATGCGAAAATGGCTTATATGTGTTTGAGTATAATGTTATAATCATTTGGTGTGGATATGCTTGACAAGGATTGGCCATGGGAATGGTTAATCACTATCATAAATTGTGCTATTTATGCAAAAAGGGCTAGTTGAATCATGGAAACCATGAAATAGGTAAAGTCTACCTTAAAGGCAGATGCTGACAGCAGCAGTGATGTAGATTTGGAAAATCACTAAAAATAGTAGGAATGGAATTAAATAGTGAATAAATTATTTAAACGAACCTTGATGAATCTATTTTCATAGGAAAGTAACGAAACAATCATACGGACAGTATGTTAAGAGATATTCAGGTTCTTGTGAGACAGGGCCAGAACGGTTTCTGGATTTCCTATTCCGACTTTGGAAATTCATTACAAATTAACCAGAGACAATTAGGAGTCAAGCAATATATGTATATATTCCTCTTTGAGTCTAGTTTCTATAGAAACAAACGGCATCTGTATTGATGCCCTGTACAGGGAGATATCCAAGTCGTAATGCGCAAAGGTCAGTGTAGTCGATCCCTGTAACATGGGAGACTTTGAGTAATAAACTGTACTAATTTGGCCAACCAAAAATTCTAGAAAAGAATATGTAGATGGGAATATGAGTCTATTTTCAGGGAAAATTTACGGAACTGGATTCCGAGTTTCTGAACTCAAGATATGATTTTTAAAGCGACTATTACGCAGATTGGCAGTGTCTGGAAAATTTTTAAAGTCTGTTAACACCTCGTGTTCGACTCCGGTGACGGTCTCGGGTTCGGGGTGTTACATTTGATTGGTATCAGAGCTACGGTTTAGTCGATTCTAGGAGTACCGTAATGCGTTGGGTCTAGCTATACATGCCATTTTATGTGATTACTTGATAGTGTGGTGATTTCTGACAATTGTAAATGTGTTTATTTATAGTAATGGATCCCGATCCCGACCGAGAGGTAGCTGATGATCTTGAGAGTGTAGCGCCTGCTCCCGCACAAGGGACAGCGCCGGCGGACTCTCAACCTAATGCTAGTAACCCGAATGATGAAGCTAGACAAGCTTTCTATAGCGTGATGAATGATTGGTTCAACCAATACATTCGAACTAATACGGCTGTTCCACAACCTCCCTTCCCGACTAATACAACCCCCGCACCTACAATACCTCCGGTAACTGACCAAATAAGGTCAAATAAGCCCCCAGTTGACAGAATCCGAAAACATGGGGCTACTGAATTTAAAGCTACGGATAGCGACGATGCCGAGCAAGCTGAATTTTGGTTGGACAACACTATCCGGGTACTCGATGAGCTATCTTGTACACCCGATGAATGCCTAAAGTGTACTATCTCCTTGCTAGTGATTCTGCCTACTATTGGTGGAGTACTCTGACTTCTGTTGTGCCCCGAGAGCAAGTAACTTGGGAGTTTTTCCAAACTGAGTTTCGGAAAAAGTATATCAGTCAGAGATTTGTTGATCAAAAACGGAAGGAATTTCTTGAGCTTAAGCAAGGTTCCATGTCGGTTACTGATTACGAGCGAAAATTTGTTAGACTTAGCAAATACGCTCGGGAATGTGTTTCGTCCGAGGCTATCATGTGTAAACGCTTCGAGGATGGGCTGAATGAAGATATAAAAATGTTCGTTGGCGTTCTTGAAATACGAGAGTTCGTAGTACTTGTCGAGCGAGCTTGCAAAGCCGAAGAGCTTAGAAAAGAAAAACAAAAAGTTGATGTGGGAACTGGAGAGTTTCGTAAAAGATCTTCGGGAAAGTCTCTTCAACAGGCATCGAAGAAATTTCGAGATGATGTGGGCTGGTCGAGAGGCACTTCGGGCCTTTTTAGATGAGATCGTGATCGACCCCCTGTGGGTACACGAGGCACTTCGGTCGCCAGTGTTGGGAATGAACGTCGAGACAGAACGAAATGTCGATATTGCGGTAAATGGCATTCGGGGAGTTGTAGATTCCCTGACCGCTCTTGTTACAAGTGCGGATCAGTTGACCACTTCATTAAAGATTGCCCGAGGTTGTCTGAACAGAATGTAAATCAGAGTGGGAAATCGGGTGCTACCACTGCTCGAGGTAGACCATCTGGAAATACGGGCAATGCTAGTGGTGGTCAGAGAGGATCTAGAGATGCTACGACCAGATCCGAGGCTCGTGCGCCTGCTAGAGCTTATGCTATACGTGCCCGCGAGGATGCTTCTTCGCCTGATGTTATTACCGGTACTTTTACTCTCTTTGATACTAATGTAATTGCTTTGATTGACCCCGGTTCTACTCATTCTTACATATGTGAAACCTTAGCATCCAGTAAGACTTTACCTATTGAGTCTACTGAGTTCGTAATTCGGGTGTCAAACCCCTTGGGTCGTTACGTGCTTGTCGACAAAGTGTGTAAGGAATGTCCCTTAGTAATTTGAGGTTCCTGTTTTCCGGCGGACTTGATGCTTTTGCCGTTTGATGAATTTGATGTTATTCTTGGTTTGGATTGGTTGACCGCGCATGATGCGGTTGTGAATTTGCAAAAGCAAGACTATTGATTTGAGGTGCGCAAATAACGAAGTAATCCGAGTTGAGTCTACGGACTTGGAGGGGATGCCAGCTGTAATATCAGCAATGTTGGCCCAGAAATATGTAAGAAAAGGGTGCGAAGCATACCTTGTGTATGTACTTGATGACAAAGAATTAGAAAAGAAACCCGAATCTGTGCCAGTGGTTTGTGAATACCCGGATGTTTTTCCTGAAGAATTACCGGGTTTACCACCTGTTCGGGAGATAGAGTTTGGTATTGAGCTTGTACCTGGGACTACGCCGATTTCGATGGCTCCATATCGTATGGCTCCAACCGAGTTAAAAGAGTTGAAAGCTCAGTTGCAAGAATTGACGGATAGAGGTTTTGCTTGACCAAGTTTCTCACCTTGGGGTGCACCAGTATTGTTCGTGAAAAAGAAGGACGGAACCATGAGGTTGTGCATTGACTATCGTCAACTGAATAAAGTGACGATAAAGAACAAATATCCGTTACCGCGTATCGATGATTTGTTCGACCAACTGAAGGGAGCCTCAGTGTTCTCAAAAATAGATTTGAGATCGGGCTATTATCAGTTGCGAATTCGAGATTCAGACACACCCAAAACTGCCTTCAGAACGAGATATGGTCACTACGAGTTCTTAGTGATGCCGTTTGGGCTCACTAATGCCCCTGCGGTATTTATGGATTTGATGAATTGGATCTTCAGACCATATTTGGATCGGTTCGTAGTTGTGTTCATTGATGACATCTTGGTCTATTCAAGAGATGAGACCGAACATGCTGAGCACCTGAGACTAGTGTTGCAAATTTTGCGGGAGAAGCAGTTATATGCTAAGTTCAGTAAGTGTGAGTTCTGGTTAAGAGAGGTTAGCTTCTTGGGTCATGTGGTATCCGCATCGGGTATTCGAGTTGACCCGAGCGAAATTTCAGCCATACTTAACTGGAAGCCTCCAAGAAATATTACCGAAGTTCGGAGCTTCCTGGGGCTCGCCGGTTATTACCGACGATTTGTAAAAGGTTTCTCGATGATAGCCACACCAATGACGAAGCTACTTCAAAAGGATGTTAAGTTCGAATGGACGGAGAAATGTCAGAAAAGTTTCGATCAACTGAAAACTTATTTGACTGAAGCTCCAATTTTAGTGCAACCCGAATCGGGCAAAGAGTTTGTCATTTATAGTGACGCATCCCTAATTGGGTTGGGTTGCGTATTGATGCAAGAAGGTCGAGTGGTGGCCTATGCGTCGAGACAATTAAAGCCACATGAGAAAAATTATCCGACCCATGATCTTGAACTAGCTGCCATCGTATTTGCTTTAAAAATATGGCGACATTACTTATTTGGTGAAAAGTGCCATGTATTTTCGGATCACAAAAGTCTCAAATATTTGATGACTCAAAGAGACTTAAATCTGCGACAAAGACGTTGGCTTGAGTTGTTGAAAGATTACGAGCTTGTCATTGATTACCACCCGGGAAAGGCTAATGTGGTTGTGGACGCCTTAAGCCGGAAATCATTGTTTGCTTTACGAGCGATGAATGTGCACTTGTCTGTTCTACCCGACAATGTGTTAGTAGCTGAATTAAAAGCCAAACCATTATTGATTCATCAAATTCGTGAAGCCCAGAAAGTTGATGATGAATTGGTTGCAAAACGGGCTGAGTGTGCTCCGAACAAGGAATTGGAGTTTCAAATTGATGATGATGATTGTTTAAGGTTCAGAAGTCGTTTGTGTGTTCCAAGGAATTCGGAACTCATTTCGATGATTCTGAACGAAGCCCATTGTAGCCGAATGTCAATTCACCCAGGGAGTACGAAAATGTACAACGATTTGAAACATTGGTTTTGGTGGCATGGTATGAAACGAGACATCTCCGACTTTGTTTTGAGATGTTTAATATGTCAACAAGTGAAAGCGGAACATCAAGTGCCTTCAGGATTACTTCAGCCGATCATGATACCCGAGTGGAAATGGGATCGAGTCACAATGGACTTTGTGTCCGGACTGCCATTGTCAGCAAGTAAGAAGGATGCGATTTGGGTTGTTGTTGATAGACTGACTAAGTCAGCTCACTTTATCCCCGTTCGTACGGATTTTTCATTGGATAAACTAGCCAAATTGTATGTTTCTCAGATTGTGAGATTACACGGGGTACCTATTTCTATCGTGTCGGATAGAGATCCGAGATTCACCTCGCCATTTTGGAGGAAATTGCAAGAAGCTTTGGGTACCAAGCTGCATTTTAGCACTGCTTTTCATCCCCAAACCGATGGTCAATCTGAGCGGATAATTCAGATACTTGAGGATATGTTGAGATGTTGCATCCTCGAGTTCAGTAGCTCATAGGAACGGTATTTACCTTTGATTGAATTCGCTTACAACAATAGTTTTCAATCAAGTATTAAGATGGCACCTTACGAGGCTTTGTACGGTCGTAAATGCCGTACACCATTGTTTTGGACCGAGCTCGGTGAAAGTAAAATTTTCAGAGTTGATTTGATTAAGGATGCCGAACAGAAAGTAAAGGTAATCTGTGAAAGTCTGAAAGCAGCCACAGATCGTCAAAAATCGTATGCGGATTTGAAACGAAAGGACATTGAATATCAGGTGGGAGATAAAGTGTTTCTTAAAGTTTCGCCTTGGAAGAAGGTACTCAGATTTGGCCGTAAGGGCAAGTTGAGACCAAGATTCATTGGGCCGTACGAAATCTCTGAACGAGTTGGTCCGGTTGCGTATAGATTGATTTTGCCCCTTGAACTTGAAAAGATTCACGATGTCTTTCATGTTTCGATGCTTCGACGTTATAGATCCGATCCGTCACATGTGATTAATCCCTCAGAAGTTGAAATTCAATCTGACTTGAGTTATGAAGAAGAACCGATTCGTATCCTAGCTCGTGAAGTGAAAGAGTTGCGAAACAAAAGGGTTCCGTTAGTTAAGGTGTTATGGCTCAAACACGGGATCGAGGAAGCTACTTGGGAAACCGAGAGCTCAATGAAAGAACGATACCCAAACCTATTTACCGGTAAGATTTTTGGGGACGAAAATTTCTTAAGTGGGGGAGAGTTGTGACAGCCCAAAATTGACCCTAGTCGGGAAGTGGTTTCGGGACCGTTAAACCGAGTCACCGAAATGTTTGAATGTGATATTTATTGTCTAGAATATGTAATTATGAATGTGTGAAAATTTCAAGCTTCGATTTAGTCGATTGCATGTGAATTTAGTCAATAGGACTTATGTGAGAAAATTTTGAAATGTGATAGGTCAAAGCATAAGGGCCTATTAGTGCATGTTGAAAAAGGGGGGACTTGCATGTCAATTTCCCCCTATTAGTAGTGGCCGGCCATGACAAGCATGGTAGACCAAGTGTGATGGGCAAGACATGTCATAGACATGTTGGGTTGGTGCATCATGGGTGGAAAAAAAATAAAATAATGAGCATGGAAATTAAATAATGAAAGGGAATATGATGAAAACAAAAAAAGTGTGTGGTTGTTTCTCCCCCCCCATTTTGCCGAAACTAGAAAGAAAAACAAAAAAAAAGTGCTCATCCTTTGGTTCATCCTTGGCCAAAAATTTTAAGGAGGAAGGAAGAAGAAAGGTTGAAGAGGTTCGGCCATGCATGTAGCTAGGCTAAGGTATGTTTGATGATGTTCCATGAGATGCATGCATGTTTTAGTTGTTAGCTTGAGTTCTACCTAGCCCATGGTCTAAATCTTGCTATGTGATGGAAATGACACTCGGCCATGGATGCATCATTCTTGGTTGATGTTTGATGTTGTGGTGATGAGGCATGAAGATGAGTTAAGTTTCGGCTAAGGTGGATTTGTGTTGATGTCATTTGCATGCTAAGTGTAAAGCTTTGTAATGATGCATGTGATGGTGGATTGATGATTCTTGAATCTTCTTTTTAGCATTTTTGAGTGAGCACATATGTGCATTGGTTGCTAGATGGAGAAGAATCGGCTAGCAAGTTGTGTGCTAAGGCCGAATATAATTTTTTGTATATTAATGAGTAATGCATGTGTTAAATTGATGGAAAGGGAGAGGATGCTTTACTAGTGTATATATGTGTGTATTAGCCAAGTTTTGAACTTGAAACAAAAGGGTGTTTAGTCAATACAAGTGACCATACTTGTAGAATGTATTAAGTGTTGAAATCGGCCCCAAAATAGACATGCATATTCGGCCAAGGGGGAAAAAAATTAGCTAAAATGTTGAGTTTGATTCATGATTCCGTACATATGTGACTTTAATGTCTAATGTATAAATATGGGCTAAGTGCCTTGTGTTCCTCTTTTCGATGCTCAAATGATTAAATCAATTTATTTGTTTAATTAAGCTCAAGAGCAAAGGGGAAATAAATCCGATAAAAGGAAGGAAAAAGTGGTCGAATAGCTATCGGAATCGTTCGACAACACCCGAGGTAAGTTCTTGAGTAAGAGAGCTTAAATTAAGATTTGATTAGATCATGTTTTAAGCAAATCAAAATCATGCTCTTTGTGTGTGGCTATTGAGCCGAAATTACAAGAATGATAAGTGTCTTGTGTTTGAGTTTTGCTAACGAAAATGAAATACGAATGTGCCATGATTTATTGTTAAATGTGCATGGTTATTTGAATGATGTCCGGGCTAAGTCCCGAAGGCTTTGTGCTAAGTGACCATATCCGGACTAAGATCCGAAGGCATTTGTGCGAGATACTAATTCCGGGCTAAGCCCGAAGGCATTTGTGCGAGTTACTAAATCCGGGTTAAGTCCCGAAGGCATTTGTGCGAGTTACTAAATCCGGGTTAAGTCCCGAAGGCATTTGTGCGAGTACTATAACCGGGCTATGTCCCGAAGGCATTTGAACGAGGACTATATTCGGTTAAATTCCGAAGGTACGTGATTTGGAATGAATGATCTTGCTGTAAAAATTTCAGTTAATACTCTAGAAACATCCACATTGAGGTATGTTTCGTAT
>NC_053430.1:76317727-76441153 GCF_007990345.1 Gossypium hirsutum | reverse complement strand
TGAGATGCATGCATGTTTTAGTTGTTAGCTTGAGTTCTACCTAGCCCATGGTCTAAATCTTGCTATGTGATGGAAATGACACTCGGCCATGGATGCATCATTCTTGGTTGATGTTTGATGTTGTGGTGATGAGGCATGAAGATGAGTTAAGTTTCGGCTAAGGTGGATTTGTGTTGATGTCATTTGCATGCTAAGTGTAAAGCTTTGTAATGATGCATGTGATGGTGGATTGATGATTCTTGAATCTTCTTTTTAGCATTTTTGAGTGAGCACATATGTGCATTGGTTGCTAGATGGAGAAGAATCGGCTAGCAAGTTGTGTGCTAAGGCCGAATATAATTTTTTTGTATATTAATGAGTAATGCATGTGTTAAATTGATGGAAAGGGAGAGGATGCTTTACTAGTGTATATATGTGTGTATTAGCCAAGTTTTGAACTTGAAACAAAAGGGTGTTTAGTCAATACAAGTGACCATACTTGTAGAATGTATTAAGTGTTGAAATCGGCCCCAAAATAGACATGCATATTCGGCCAAGGGGGAAAAAAATTAGCTAAAATGTTGAGTTTGATTCATGATTCCGTACATATGTGACTTTAATGTCTAATGTATAAATATGGGCTAAGTGCCTTGTGTTCCTCTTTTCGATGCTCAAATGATTAAATCAATTTATTTGTTTAATTAAGCTCAAGAGCAAAGGGGAAATAAATCCGATAAAAGGAAGGAAAAGTGGTCGAATAGCTATCGGAATCGTTCGACAACACCCGAGGTAAGTTCTTGAGTAAGAGAGCTTAAATTAAGATTTGATTAGATCATGTTTTAAGCAAATCAAAATCATGCTCTTTGTGTGTGGCTATTGAGCCGAAATTACAAGAATGATAAGTGTCTTGTGTTTGAGTTTTGCTAACGAAAATGAAATACGAATGTGCCATGATTTATTGTTAAATGTGCATGGTTATTTGAATGATGTCCGGGCTAAGTCCCGAAGGCTTTGTGCTAAGTGACCATATCCGGACTAAGATCCGAAGGCATTTGTGCGAGATACTAATTCCGGGCTAAGCCCGAAGGCATTTGTGCGAGTTACTAAATCCGGGTTAAGTCCCGAAGGCATTTGTGCGAGTTACTAAATCCGGGTTAAGTCCCGAAGGCATTTGTGCGAGTTACTATAACCGGGCTATGTCCCGAAGGCATTTGAACGAGGAGCTATATTCGGTTAAATTCCGAAGGTACGTGATTTGGGAATGAATGATCTTGCTGTAAAAATTTCAGTTAATACTCTAGAAACATCCCAACATTGAGGTATGTTTCGTATGTGCTTGAATTTAGTTGAGCCCTTACAAATAAGTATTCGCTCAGTTGATAAACGAGCTACCGGCCTTTGGCTAAGTTGATCTTTTGTGTATGTACATAAGGGTTGGTAATGTGAATCAAGTATGATATCGAAAATTTGTGCATATGAAATTATCCGTTTAGCTATATGAAAGCTATACTTTTGTTGTGCTGGAATTCCTTGCTCAAAACTTACTAAGCATAAATTGCTTACTCCGTTTCATTGCTCCTCTGTTTTATAGATTTGGTTCTCCAGCTATCGGACTCGGGATCTTGAAGTCAAAGTCGCCCACACTATCAAAGCCCCCCCTTTTGGTACAATTTTGGTTGAACTTCGAAATGGCATGTATAGGACTACCCGTTTGTTGTGGGTCGTGGACCCTTTGGACTTGTATAATTTTGGATAGCCATGCGAAAATGGCTTATATGTGTTTGAGTATAATGTTATAATCATTTGGTGTGGATATGCTTGACAAGGATTGGCCATGGGAATGGTTAATCACTATCATAAATTGTGCTATTTATGCAAAAAGGGCTAGTTGAATCATGGAAACCATGAAATAGGTAAAGTCTACCTTAAAGGCAGATGCTGACAGCAGCTGTGATGTAGATTTGGAAAATCACTAAAAATAGTAGGAATGGAATTAAATAGTGAATAAATTATTTAAACGAACCTTGATGAATCTATTTTCATAGGAAAGTAACGAAACAATCATACAGACAGTATGTTAAGAGATATTCAGGTTCTCGTGAGACAGGGCCAGAACGGTTTCTTGATTTCCTGTTCCGACTTTGGAAATTCATTACAAATTAACCAGAGACAATTAGGAGTCAAGCAATATATGTATATATTCCTCTTTGAGTCTAGTTTCTATAGAAACAAACGGCATCAGTATTGAAGCCCTGTACAGGGAGATATCCAAGTCGTAATGCGCAAAGGTCAGTGTAGTCGATCCCTGTAACATGGGAGACTTTGACTAATAAACTGTACTAATTGGCCCAACCAAAAATTCTAGAAAAAAATATGTATATGGGAATATGAGTTTAGTTTCAGGGAAAATTTACGGAACTGGATTCTGAGTTTCTGAACTCAAGATATGATTTTTAAAGCGACTATTACGCAGATTGGCAGTGTCTGGAAAATTTTTAAAGTCTGTTAACACCTCGTGTTCGACTCCGGTGACGGTCTCGGGTTCGGGGTGTTACAAGGCACGAAGGCCCGGATACACATCACCGGCACTAAGCCTGCTAGGCACGAAGGTCCGAATATAATACCAGCACTAGGCCTGCGGGATTTATCCCGGATATAATACCAGCACGAAGCCTGCGGGATTTAACCCGAATACACATCAAATATCATGCATATTTAATCATATATTAATACATCTCATTCAACATATCACATTCGTAGTCATTTGCAACATTCAGGTATAAGCTCCTTATGAACACCATCGTTTACATTTCGGTTCAAAAGTCATTCATAAATATCACATATCCATTTCACCATTCAAACTTAACCCATAGTGACCATTCGACTATAAGTCATATACATAAATTATTTATCGCACAACTTAATTCAAGTAGAACCAAAAGGTCACGATTCATCTAATATATACATATTGCTCAGTGATTCACACACAACCTTTCAAATTAGCAATTATAAGATGGTTCCGCACATAGCCCATCCTTATCGATAATTTACGATGGTTTTACCCTTACTCACATATATGTCATAGGCATTTTTACCTATGCTTCGCAATTCACATTCATGATTCAATTCCAATCGATTTAACATGCATAAGTACATATCACATACCTTAATAATTTACTTTACGGAACGAATCCACATATCGTATTAGCCCATAGTCTTATAGCACCACACTTTTAATAGTTTACCTCATCGAGGTTCACATTTAATCACTTTAGTGCCAAGCCATATTCGGCTACCACAAAGGACTAATAATAATAATTTTATACACATCATGGTTTCCTTTAGGTATTTAATAATCACAAATCGTGATATCTCCACCAGCACATATACAGCACAGTTTATTCATTGTAACACTCATTTAGTGCATCAAATTTCCAAATCCAATTCTACTTAAGCATAATAGCCATAATCGGCTTATAGCCTTAAATCATTACATATTCGGCACATTAACTAAATAAAATTTACATTCCCTTTTCCATATTAATTTAACTCTTGGGCATATAAAAAGGAATCAAGCTTAAACACTTAAGAACTTACCTTGAATGTTGCCGAACGATTACAACGGCTATTCGATTACTTTCTCTTTTCCCTTATTCGAATTTTGCCCCTCTATGCTCTTCAGCTTAAATTCAAAGATTTTAAACTAGTCATTATTCGACTATTCGAGCATCACTTTCAAAATATAATATATACATATATATATTCGACTTTCACACCTACTGATTATAGTAAGCTTATAAGAAATCAATAAGCAACTCATTAACAAATTTTTGTCAATGTTTACCACATAATCATAATTTCACTGCAAGCTGTCCTCCTGAGCAACAGTCACTAAATCATTTATAACTGGAGCTAAGAAACTCCAAATCAAGTGCCGTTAATTTTCCCTGAAGATAGACTCATATATCTTTCATTCATAAAATTTTCAGAATTTTTGGTTTGGCCAATCAATACCAGATTTTTCTTAAAGTATCCCCTGTTTCACTGTTTGACTAATCTGACCACTCCTCACTACGAATTAAATTTCTCATTGTACAGAATTTAAAATATGTTCTCGTTTATTTCATTTGAAACTAGACTCATTAAGGAGTCTAAGAATATAAATTTCATCTTATGAAATTTTTTTACAATTTATAATGATTTTATAAATACAGAACAGAGGATCTAGAAGTCATTCTGACCCTGTCCCACATCACTTCAAATATCTCATTATCGGAAATTATTTTGCTTACACGGTTTGTTTTATAAGAAACTAGACTCATTAAGCTTTAATTAAATAATTTATTAAGCTTCTAACTCATCTCCCACAATTTATGGTGATTTTCCAAAATCAGATTACTGCTGCTGTCCCAAACAGATTTATTACCAAATCACTCTTTCACACATACCTTGCATGCATGTTATTTAAACATGCGTATCACCAATCAATCATCACATATCTATAATTTTACTTAAGCATAATCTTCATTTCATCATTTTAAAGCACAACATGTTAGCCGATTTTTCCCTTAGCATCTAAGGCACATGCATGCTCACTTGCTTGGCTCAACTTCACCTATCTTGCATTTTTCATCAAAAGGACATGAAACAACAACCATTTCCTTCATTTTAATTCATGACCGAATGCTCACAACACAACCAAAAATCAAAATATGCTTCATGAGTTAGGGTAGAATCAAGAAGAACTCATGAACATCAAGATAGAAGCAAACTACCATGAACTTACCTTGGATTTTTCTTCCCCAAGTGACTGAACATTCAAGAGCTCTTTTCCTCTCCTTTCTCTTCTATTTTGAGCTTTTATGAACAAGAATGAACAAAAACCTTCCTTTTCTTCCTTTTTGTTATTCTATTACTAAACATTTTATGACACAAAATAACATATATTATTTGTGCCATACTTATGCCATAACTTCAATAAAAAAATTTGCACATGTTGTCTACCATTAACACCATGGCCGGCCACTACACATAAAATGGGGAGTTTGACATGCAAATCCTCCTATTTTGCACTACTATTTATTAGGCCACTACATATTAGCCTATAGCATTTTCAAAAATTTTCACATAGGTCCTATTTCATAATTTCACTCACAAATGGCAGAATCAAAGCATGGGATTTTCACACATGCACTTTCACATGAAATAAACACATAATATAACATTTGATTATTTTTGGGACTCGGTTTTGTGATCCCGAAACCACTTTTCGACTAGGGCCAAATTAAGGCTGTCACACGCGCAGTCCCTTGCGCGGGACCAGGCGCTACACTCTCGACATCATCAGCTACAGCTCTGTCAAGATCCATTTGCTATATGAAAACACATTTCAAATGTCAGAAGTCATCACACTATCACAGTATATAATTATGGCATGTATAGCTAAAGTCGCACATGCTACGTTAGTCCTGGAACTGACTAAACCGTAGCTCTGATACCAATAAAATGTATCACCCCTAACCCTATCCATCGCTGGAGTAGAGCTATGAGGCATTACTGATCATATCACAGTTCATATAATCATGCATTACAATTTACAACTCAAAATTTTAATGACATTATTACTCGTAACTTAATCTAATATCAAACTTAAAATCATATCATTCATAACACAGCATCGTTGAACCATGATTCAACATATGTCAAAACAAACTATATATGTATATGGAATATATATAACTAATCAACAACTTTATTAATTTAACATTGGACCTATTACCTTTTTAATATAAAAGACTTGTGTATGTGCAAATTACATGTCAAACAAAACAAGTTTCAATACATCATTTATGCGGCATGATTACATTAGTTAACATGAGTTTAAATATTTCATACATTAATATAAGTTAATACATCCATTCGAATATATATATAGCCACTTAATCACATTTGAATAAGGTTTTATCGCAAGTCACATTTATGGATTAATAAGCAATCAAACCTAAGAGATGCAACTATGAGCAATCAAACCTAAGAGATCCAACTATGTTCCACCAAGCCCAAACATATTTCACCCTATTGACTTAAACCAATTTCGAGCACGTATAATAACTCAATCATTTTACTAGCAACTTGTCCCTTATTTACCGAACCACAAACATCATATCATAGCATATGTATATGTTTCCCCCTTCACTAGTCGAATATAAAGGCACATCTTTTACTAATTTCAAGCTAACTTGCGTGATAAAATACACATCCTATAAAGTCGATATGGCAAACAAAATTCACATATGCTTCATAGAATTATGTTCATGCATACTTCAAAACACATTATTTACCCAATGTAATAACTCGAACAAATACCATATCATAGATAAGTTATTCCATTATATACGCAAATAGATACATAAGCATATATCTATTATCAAGTTGGTTAAAACCATCTCATTTATACCTGTCAAAATATGGATCTTGCATACTATGTAATAACATATCAAAGCATTTTTATCTCACAGTCGAGTCTAACTATTTAATCTTTAATATGAAACTACTTAATTATACCTTTTTAAAGCACACCAATCGGATGATCACATACTTACACTTAACAAGAATCAAATTCAAAACCTTTAAATATACCTAGGTATACATGTCACAGTCAATATGTTCATACCACATCCAAGCCATTAATCAACTTTAATATACAACCAAGCACATATCACAAATATAAGTTATTAAAGCATAAATTACCATAACTAAAATAAACGCAACCATAAGCAATCATAACCGATTCCAAGCAAGATGGTTAAGCCATTTTCGCATGGCTAATATATACATTCATTTCCAAAATATTTAACCTCAAAACCAACCTATACATGCCATAATTTAAGTTTAGTTTAAAGGTACCAAAGCAGTAGATAGTGTGATGAACTAGGTTGACAATCCCCAAGCTTGCAGTTAACTTCCAAATCTATAAAACAGAGTAAGATAATACACAGAGTAAGCTACCACAGCTTAGTAAGTCATGAGCAAATAAACAACTCATTATCATAATTGACTCATATTAACTAAACGAATTACACTAACATTATTAGCCACCTATGCCGAATACATATATAAACATTTAATGCAATATAAATGAACTTCCAAACCTAATAGTCATAATAACCACACATCCACTTATTCTTTTATGCAACTTAAGAATCAACTAATAACATCTCATGTATACATAATACTTAAGTAACTAAATATACAAATATTATGTACACATATTAAATAACATTTCAATGTTATGCGGATTATTCTTTCACAAGCTGAATACACATATCAATACCCATGAATTCTTTATTTGCATTGTACATGATTTATAGCACATAACAATAGTACTTTCTAACGTTATCTTAAATAGACATCAAGTTAACTCATACCTGACCATTTAGCTCGTATTATACAATCCGTACACCATTACCTTTGTCCGATAAACCATTCAAAATTGGATAGGACACTCAGATAATCATATAAATAGTACAATGCCAACATCCCAGATGTGGCCTTACATGTAGCCACATATCGATGCCACTATCCCAAACAAAGTGTTACTCATAAACACATATCGGAATCACAAATTGATGCCATGGACTTACTCGCACACATATATCAGAATCCTATGTCATTACATATGTATCCCAGCTATTCTTAAGGTTCATACAGGGCTTTCGGACGTCATATCTCGATCAAATCGAACTCGGAAGTGTCATAGCCAAATTTAAACATATTCGGCCATAGTTTATTTTAATTCTAACAATTCATAACAGCATGTAAATATAAATTAAATTACCAATAATCACGCCTATTTGCTTATAAACTTACTTCGGACGATACAAAACGGAATCGGGCAGCTAGTCGACAACTTTTGTTTTTCCCCCATCCAAATCCGATTTCTTTGGTTCTTGATCTAAACATATTCAAACTAAGCTCATTCAAACATATTTTCATTCAATTTAGTCAAAAAACACATAAATAGGAAAATTACCATTTTACCCTTGACATTTACAATTTTTACAATTTAGTCCCTATTACACAAAACACAAAATACACAAAATTTCCCTATGCTTATGTTGGGCTGAATTTTACCCACTCCCAAAAAGGTCCATGTATTCAATTTATTTCACATTTTAGTATCTCAAATTATTATTTTTGCAATTAAGTCCTAATTACTTAAAATCATCAAAAATTCCAATAGAAAACATGTTAATCTAAAACACATATTCCATTTTTTATCATCAAACAACAAAAATCACAAGTTATCAACAATGGCACAATTCAAAATATTCATCAAAATCGAAAATAAAGCTTGGCTTTTTGGAGTACTCGAAGCAACGATTATAAAAAATCGAGCTAAATTTATTCCTTGATTGAGCTTCAAATTGGCCGAACCCTAACTTGGTTTTTCTTTTCTTTTTCTTTGTTTATATTCGGAAATGGTGGATTAAAAGTATGAGCACTTTGTTTTATGATATATTTTATAATACACTAAGTTATATTATTAGTTTACTAATTTAACCTTATTAAAATTATAACAAATTCACATAATATATACCCATTTCCGTCCATTCAATATGTCAATGGGATATTTACCACTTAAATCCTTCATTTTTAAAAGCCATTAACAATTTGACCCTTTATATATTAAACTACCAAATTTTCAATTTATGCGATTAAGTCCTTTTATTTAATCGGACACCTAAACGACAAAATTAAATCACGAAAATTTCGCAGACATAAATTCACACAAAATAGACATAGAAAATAATTTAAAACTATTTTTCTGACTCGGTTTCGTGGTCCTGAAACTACCATTTTGATTAGGGTCTAAATCGAGTTGTTACAATTTCGGCGAGTGCCGAGGTAAAGAAAGAGGGTGCTTCAAATGTGGGTCATTGGACCACTTCATCCGAGACTGTCCCGAGTTAGATGACAATGAGAAAAAGCATGATGTGAGAGCGAGTAGTGCTCTTTTGAGGGGTAGACCACAAAAGAATCATGGAAGTGGGGCTACTAGCAGAGGTGCGCCAAAAGATGTTGCAGTGAGGTTTGAGGGCAGAGCGCCTACAAGGACTTACGCTATTCATGCTCGTGAAGAGGTAGAGTCTCTTGACGTGATCACGGGTACCTTCTCTATCCATAATATGTCTGTTGTTGCTTTGATTGACCCAGGGTCTACCCACTCTTATATTTTCATAGAATTGATATCTCGTATGAACATGCTAGTAGAGTCTATTGAATTTGTGATAAAAGTGTCCAACCCTTTAGGCAGACATGTTCTAGTGGACCAAGTGTGTAAGAATTGTCCTTTGACAATTAGATGTTATTGTTTTCCGGCTAACTTGATTTTATTACCATTTAATGAATTCGATGTGATCCTTGGGATGGATTGGTTAACTTCTCATGGTGTTGTAGTGGATTGTGGGAGAAAATTTATTGAGTTGAAATGTGAAGACGGGAATATTTTTCGGGTTAGGCCAGACGAATCAGATAACTTGCCCGTGATAATATCGTCTTTGACTGCTAAGAAGTATTTGAGGAAAAGATATGAGGCTTATCTCGCTTTTGTGCTGAATACTCAAATGTCTAAGTTGAAGATCGAATTTGTACCAGTGGTTTGTGAGTTTATAGATGTGTTTCCGGAAAAGTTGCCTGGATTACCTCTAATTATGGAAGTTGAATTTGGTATCTAGTTGGTCCCTAGTACGACATCTATCTAGATCACTTTGTATAGGACGGCTCCGACGGAATTGAAAGAGTTGAAGGTACAGTTGCAAGAGTTAACGAATAAGGGCTTTGCGAGACTGAGCTATTCACTGTGGGGTGCCCGGGTAATTTTTGTGAAAAAGAAAGACGGGTCGATGAGGTTATGTATCGACTATAGACAGCTCAACAAGGTAACTATGAATAACAAGTATCCTTTGCCAAAAATCTATGATTTGTTCAATCACTTGAAGGGAGCCACCGTATTTTCCAAGATTGATTTGAGGTCTGGGTACTATTAGCTAAGGGTTAAAAAGCAAGATGTACCAAAGACTGCATTTTGGATAAGGTACAGGCATTATGAGTTCCTCGTTATGCCCTTTGGCTTAACTAATGCCTTGGCGGTGTTTATGGATTTTATGAACTGCATCTTTCGACCGTATTTCGATAAGTTCGTAGTGGTCTTTATCAACGATATATTGATTTACTCACGTGATGAGGGTGAACACGCGGAGCATCTGAGGATGGTTTTATAAACTTTGAGAGATAAGCAGTTATACGCCAAATTCGGCAAGAGTGAATTTTGGCTTAAAGAGGTCGAATTTTTAGGACATATTGTGTCGGGTGACGGGATCAGAGTTGATCCAAGCAAGATCTCAGCTATTGTTGAGTGGAAACCGCCGAAGAATGTGTCAGAGTTTTGAAGCTTTTTGGGTATGGTCAAATACTATAGACGATTTATAAACGGATTCTCCATGATAGCTACTCTGATGACAAGGCTGCTACAAAAAGATGTTAAGTTCAAATGGACAGAAAATTACCAATAGAGTTTCGAGAAATTAAAGGCTTTGTTGACTAAAGTACCAGTGTTAGTGTAATCGGATTCGGGCAAGGAATTTGTGATATATAGCGATGCCTCCTTGAATGGTTTAGGGTGTGTGCTTATGCAAGAAGGTAAGGTGATAGCTTACGCTTCGAGACAGCTGAAGCCTTATTAGAAAAACTACCCGACACACGATTTAGAGTTGGCTGCCATTGTGTTCATGTTGAAAATTTGTAGACACCATCTGTATGGTGAGAAATGCTGAGTATTTATCAATCATAAAAGTCTCAAGTATTTGATGACTCAGAAGGAGTTGAATCTATGGCAATGAAGATTGCTAGAGCTAATAAAGGATTATGAGCTGATAATTGACTATCACCCAGGAAAGGCGAATGTGGTCACTGACACTTTGAGTAGAAAGTCATTGTTTGCCTTGATGGCCATGATTACTTAGTTGACTGTGTCTAGCGATGGTTCGGTTTTAGCAGAGTTGAGAGCTAGGCTAACATTTCTATGAGAGATCCGTGAAGCTCAGAAAGGTGATAAGGAATTGTAAGCTAAGATGGCTTAGCGTGAGATGAAAAATGAATCTGAATTTTGTATTGATATTGATGGATGTATATTGTTCAAAGATAGAGTTTGTGTACCCAAGGACAATGAGCTTATACAAAAGATTCTACGAGAGGCACATAGTGGTTGTTTGTCCATCCACCCAGGTAGTGTGAAAATGTACAACGACTTGAAGAAAATATACTGGTGGTCGGAAATGAAAAGAGACATTTCTGATTTTGCTTTCAAGTGTCTTGCATGTTAGCAAGTGAAGGCTGAACACCAAGTACCTTCGGGTCTACTTCAGCTTATCACGGTCTCTGAGTGGAAGTGGGATCGGATTACTATGGATATCATGACGGGTTTGCCATTAACCCCAAAGAAAAATGATGCTATTTGGGTTATTATGGATAGGCTAACGAAGGTGGCACATTTTATACCAGTGCGTACTGACTATTCCCTTGAGAGATTCCCTGACTTGTATGTTTCTAAAATTGTGAGATTGCACAGGGTACCCTTATCGATTATTTCAGATAGGGACCCAAGATTTACCTCGAGGTTTTGTAAAAAGTTACAAGAGGCTTTGGGTACAAAGTTGAGTTTTAGCACGACATTTCACCTGCAAACCGATGACCATTCAGAAAGAGTGATTTAGATTTTAGAAGACATGTTACGATGCTGTGTCCTCGAGTTTCAAGGTAGTTGGGAAAGGTACTTACCATTGGTTGAATCTGCCTACAACAATAGTTATCAGTCAAGTTTAAAGATGGCGCAGATTTAAAACTTAAAGAGATCAAATTTCAAGTTGGTGATTGAGTGTTTTTGAAAGTATCCCTGTGAAGGAAAGTTCTCAGATTTGGTAGAAGAGGCAAGTTGAGTCCTCATTTCATATGATCTTATGAGATTACCGAGAGAGTAGGGCCGGTTGCCTATCGAATGGCTTTGCTACCAGAATTGGAAAAGATTCACGATGTGTTTCATCTGTCCATGCTACACCGATATAAATCAAACCTTTCGCATGTGATTGTGCCAACAGAGGTTGAGATTCATCTGGACATGACTTATGGCGAATAGCCGGTCAAGATTTTGGCTCGAGACGTCAAACAGTTAAGGAATAAGAGTATAACACTAGTGGAAGTTTTATGGCATAGACATGGAATTGAGGAAGCCACATGGGAACCCGAGGAGACTATGAGAGATCAATACCCAAACTTATTCACCAGTAAGATTTTCGGGGAAAAAAATCCCTAAAGGGGAGAATTGTAACAAACCGATTTTGGGCCTAGTTGGAACAGTGGTTTTGGGACCACAAATACGAAGTTTAGAAAATTATTTTATTAATTTTTTTGGGATTATAACATGATTATGAGGGTGTATGGAAATTTTGGGGTAGTAATTTTAGCGTTTGAGGGCTTAATTTAGAAAAAGGACTAAATCGCATAAAGTGCAAAAGTCCTATTTTAATAGCTAAAGATGCCATATAGCTAGAGAACCTAAATTAGAGGTCCTTAAAAGAAAAGTAGACCCCAATATAGTGCATGGCCGGCCAAAGGAAGCAATTTGGTCAAAAAGTCCAAGTTTGGTAGGTTTGGTGGCTAAATTGACTAAAATAGAAATAAAATAAGAAAAAGATGAGATCACATTCTCATCTTCTTCACTACCACTGATTTTTCAGCTATTTTTAAAGGTTTTGAACTTCAAAAATTTCAGCAACTTGTTCCTCTTGCAAGTAAGTGATTTACATACTTTTTGTCGATGATTTTTACATTTTTGGACCCCTTGAAGCATAAACTTTCTATTAAGGGGACTATTTTGCAAAATGGTGGAGATTTTAAGGTTTTTCCATGAAAA
Organism: Gossypium hirsutum; assembly: GCF_007990345.1. NCBI lineage: Eukaryota > Viridiplantae > Streptophyta > Magnoliopsida > Malvales > Malvaceae > Gossypium > Gossypium hirsutum. The sequence continues at coordinate 76,428,204 of NC_053430.1, read as the reverse complement.
CATATGTGTATTTTTCTAAAATTTTAGGGAAGAATATGGGTATTAGATGCGTAATGAACAGCTTTTGTGAAGGGTTTCCTCATGAAAACCCTAATAGGGACTATTTGGCATAAGTTGGAAATTTGTTGATAAATGGGTGAGATAGTGGAAATTTTGGATTGCTATAAGAGTATTAAGGGTTCGAATAGGCTTTTGATAGGAGGAAATTCGATAAAGATCGATTTTCGGACCTAGGGGTAAAATAGTCATTTTGTAAAAGTCTAGGGGCAAAATAGTCATTTTTCCCAAGTATAGATTATTGAGTGCCTAGATTGACAAAGTGATTAAATTTGTGAATTTTTTTTATTATAGATCAAGAAATTCAAACTCTGAACTTAGACTGGAGGAAAACCAAGCAAATTGATTAGACTGACTTGGCACCATATTTTGTAACCGAGGTAAATTGTACGTAAATAATACAACTACATTGTTATTATATGTGTTTGAATTGATATAGCATAAATTGCTTGTTTGTGGAAATGATTATGAATGGTGAATTTTAAGATAGTTGAACTCCCGTAAGAACCTTAGGAGCAAATCAGATATTCACGCCATGACATTTGGGTCATTTGTGCGCTAGTGTAAGACATGTCAGGGACAAGCATCGGGCACATTATGAGAGACATTGTAAGACCATGTCTAGGACATGGCATTGAAATTGAAATGAGAGCTAGTGTAAGACATGTCTGGGACATGCTTCAGCCTCGCGACATAAGCCAGCGTAAGACATGTTGGGGACATGCATCGGATATGAGATGTGTCAGTGTAAGACCATGTCTGGGACATGGCATCGGCACAGAGAGATGAGAGCTAATGTAAGACCATGCCTGGGACATGGTGTCGGCCTCGATCTCGATAGTTAGTGTAAAACCATCTCTGGGACTTGGCATCGACTTAATGGATGAACCAATGTAAGACCGTGTCTGGGACAAGGCATCGGTATTATACCTTAAGTTTGAGGCTTAATGAATATCCGATAGCATACCAAATGGTTCAACAGTGAGAGTTAAAATTTCAATTAAATGAGAAAAACATAACCAGGTTGTGAGTGGTACAAGTACCTATTTGAAATGTATGAGAGATGAGCTCAATATATATATACTATGTGAACTGCATTAGTTATTGATGATTAAGTTGTGCTTATGCCCACTTTAGTACTATGAGTATGATGATGAATGGTAAAGTTGTTATTATATTTATTGCATGCAACTTACTAAGCTTTATGCTTACTCCCTCTCTTTTCCATTTTCTTATAGTGTCACCTAAATAGCTGAAGGACCATCGGACATTGGAGGCTACGATCACGCTATCATTAGAAGCACTCAGTATAGTCAGATTATTTGTTTTTAAGTATGCCATGTATAGGGCTCAGAATTTAATATTTTGTGTCATTAAGAAATTATCTAAATGTGTTGGCTTGGGATAAATCCCTTTATTTTTTATTAGGTCATGGATAATGGTCAATACTCACTTTGATTTATAAATAGAAGATGATATTTTCATGGATTTGTAAATTGCACGAATGAAATGTTGTCCATTGTGACTATTTTTGCTATGTGATGTGCCCATGTCTTGGTATAGAGTGATTTTGTACAGGTTATGTAAGTAAGGGTGGCAAAGGGGCTTGGTAAATAGCCTTATTTTGTCCACACGGGTAGGCACACGGGCATGTGTCTAGGCCGTGTGTGACACATGGCCAGCCCTATGGGTGTGTTGTCCGGCCGTGTCTCCCCTGCTCATAAATTTTGTAAGTCAGTATGCATGATAGTAAACATACGAGTAGAGAGACGGTCGTGTGTCTCAGCCGTGTGAAGGGCACAGCCTAGCACACGGGCTTGTGCCTTGGCCGTGTGACCCTTAAGGATTGCTGACGTCAGAAACAGAATGTCCAGGTTTTTGTACAGGGGCTAGGACACGGGCGTGTGTTAGGCCGTGTGAAAACCCCTATATTGCTTAGGCCATGTGAGCCATACAGGCCAACAGCACAACCATGTCTAATTGGTCACCCAAGCGTGTTGCCCTTCCCATATGGGCATGCGCCCCTATGGCTAGTAACATTTTTCAGGGTTCGTGGTAAGATCTGAATCATTCTCGAATGGTTTAAAATGAACGTTTAGAGCCTAGTAGGCCTTTATTATAAAGTTTTTGTTTTAGAATGGAAAAGTTATAAATTTGACCAGATTTTGGTGATTCAGAAATGTGTGAATGTGTGCGTTCAAGTTGGGTAATGTCTCATATTTCGTCCTGGCGTGGGGTACGGGTGTGGGGTGTTACATATAGGGTGTCACGACATCAATCCTATGAAGCCCAATTGGCAACCAAGGGTAGCATTTAAAATATTTTACAGTTTTACAAATTAGTACTTGGGTTAGCTAGATTAAGCTATAATGATCTCAAAAATATAAAATTCACAAAAAAAACATGCTTGATTTTCATACCATGCAATAAGAAAAAGCTTAGCCGAAAACTCCCTGATTCAATAATGGTGATTTCGGGTGAGGAAGAAGAAGAATGAAAGTGGAAAATGTTGTTTTCTTTATTTTAACATATAATAATCTTAACTTAATAACATTTTAACATATGAAACTATTAAAATTTAAGGTACTAACCATCCGTCCCCTTAAAAGTGGTTTAATTACCACTTAAACCCTCAAACAAATATTAATAAAGCATTTTAACTAATAAAAATCAATAATGATTAGTTTTTACAGTTTTTACGATTTAATCCTTGTACCCCAATTAATAATCAAATCCCCAAAATTATATGACCAAAATATAATGTAACGCTATAATAGACTTGTAATTGTTAATAGATAATATTTACTAACTTGATCATCAAAAAATGGAACTTCAAAACCACTAAAAGCAGGTTGCTATGTTAATTCCATACTTGTTTTCATAATTGACTAAGTAACATTCAGAATTTATTCAGATTCTTATCCAAGTTCTATTCAGACATTTCCAAAGTCCTACCAAACACTACATTGCATCTCACTTCTTATTGATGATTGTATTTAGAATTTATGTTCTTATAACATCATTAATAAACCTCGGTGGCTCTTAATCGATATTTCTTATCTGAGCTTAATCTACACATATAAGAATTTATAACTATTTAAGAGCCTCAAGGGAGTATCATCATTCGTTATATCGATTGTGCCACACAATTCACAAAATCTCTATGATTAAATCACTTATTCTCACGATAACTTAATAACGACTGCTTCTTAGTCATCAGTTTTCAATTATTTATCTCCCCCACTAGGAAAGGCGAATAAAAATAGCTTGGAAACTTTCTTTTCTCTCATAAGACCAATAAGTTTATCTTTTTTTAAGTAATTCTAAGTGCCAACCTTGCATAATTGCAATTGGACATTATTAGTTGATAGGATTATGGCTAGGAATATTGTTCCATTTTTTTTAATTTTCTACTTGCAAGAGTTACTTTTTCTAGTGACGAAAGTTGGGAAGTGGCTTTTTTTTAGTGTATGAGCATTATCCTCCAAAAAAAAGTTATTTACAATAATTAGATAAGTTGGTGTAGTTCTATTTATTTCTAGAACTTAAGTAAATAGTTTGATCTAATACTTGTTAGCTTATATACTTTGCTAAGTTGAAGAAATATGTTTTAGCCATTTCATAAAATTTAATAAGGTATTGCATTACACTGAACAAAGTAGAAAAGAAAAAGCTCTAAGTTTTCCTAATTAAATATATTTTTGAATCAAATGTAAAACAAGCCTAGTTTGATTTAACACTTCTATAATGTTAGCTTTATTTGAACCAAAAGAAATTAAGAGAATGGACTAGTAGCTACCAAAATATAGATTTTTGTTTAGAATATTTACCTTTCCTTGTTGAATATTTTTTAATTCAAAATTTATTCATTAGAAAGGATGGATGTTATGGATTGAATTGTTATGACTTTTTTTTTCTGCTTGATCTAAAGAACTCATTGGTTTGTAATTGTGTTTATTATTTACAAGTTCAAGTATGTGTTTGTAATTACTATCAGGCATTGGAGCTCAAACAAGGTAGATGATATGTGCAAAATTAGATATTAGAATTTAAGATTTCTTTACACATATATGAGCTTCCTATATTTCAGCTTACTTTGTTTAAGATTATAAATAATTTACTATGTGTTCCAATTGGTTGTTTAATTTCTCATTGCTTTATTTGGAATTTTTTTGATTGTATTTGGATTATGTTGTGTTCATATGGTTTAACTAAATTTTGTTTGAGATTATGTTTGGACTATCTTTACTTTTAAATTATCTTTGTAACAGCCCGTCCAACATAGATTATACCGATATGTTGTTGGTGTATAATTGAGTAAGCTAGTGTAGTATTGGGGTGAATTATCAATTAAAGTGTTGGGTTGGCATGTTGCATGAATTTATCAGTATGCCCTTGTGAGGGACGCCTTATTGGAAATTGCCATTTGGTGAACTCTAGGGTTTGGCAGACTCTTTTATGAGACGATCTGCCAACCCTAGATGGTCTGAGTGATCTTGTTAGTTCGCGAAGTTATAAGATTGTTTTATGTGGAAAAAATAGCTCGTTGAGTATTGTTATAGTTTAGTTGATACCTAATTGGAATTGAACTAAAGTACTGCATATGACAACTTGATATGTTTAGGTAGTCAAATGACCTATTTAGTTCATTGCTTAAGTGTACAAGCAATGTTTTACCACTCTAATTAGTGGTAGTAGTTGCGTTTAGTAAAAAGATTAGACATAAAATCTTATTAGGTAAGTTTACCCTCAGTTTTCAAGGGTGATAGTGGGATGTCTGAGCTTCCCACTATGCTTATTTTCCACTGTCTGTATTGTATAAGGATGCCCATAGCTACCTTGTTTTACTTTTGTTTCTCTGTGTTCTTATATACATCTCTAAAACTTTTAGTTATCTTTGCTAGAGGAGACAAGGAAAATTTTCAAAAGCTTGTCAATATGTCATTGATAAGTACCAGCTGACTGGTAATTTTTGGGAAACCCTTAAGATGTTGTCAAGGGAATTTAAGTCTTTGCATTAGTGCATGCATGATCAATTGTTAGTAGATAAATGGTCTGATGATTATGGTTGTTTCTTATTTAGCTCAAGAAGCTAGTGAATGTCTGAGCAATCGAATCATGAGACCAATAGAGTAGAATCTATCTTGAAGTTCCTAGTGAGTTCTTTCATTCTTCCTTTAGTAATCAAAATTATATGATATGTGAGTTATGAAAGGTAAGTTGCCCTTACTAAATATGGGTCAATATGTCTTGTATTGACGAGTGTGTAATAAGTATGTGTTATATGCACGAGCATGGCTATGGTCAACTTAAAAATAACCACTTTGTGTACGAGCCCAGTGCCAGACTGTTTGCGATATGTTGAAATGTGGAAAGAAACTTTACTTGTGATGTCTTTGGTAGGGCAGCTTTTATTGCAAACTGGACTGGCAAATCACGGCTCAACCTTGCGGGAGAACACGTGTTCAATCTAACAAGGAATATGAAAACAAATATGATTTGGTCGATATGCAATTCTGGATTCTGAAAATGGGCTTGAGGCCGGCACAAGGTTGGGTTATAGGTAAACATACGTAACTATAAGAAATGCGTATAAGTTGGCGACATGTGTCCACCAGGGATACTGTGTGTGTTGTTTTGACTAAGTATCATTAGCGAAAAACTATACTGGCAACTTAGCATAATGTGTTTAAGACTGAGTCTTGAAAATGTATTTATTTTTGGGTCGATTATCAGTAATTTGATAAACAATATGTGTCTACCTGAAACTCACCAAGTTCAATTTGAACTTACTCCGTTACTTTTCTTTCTTAGGCTATTGAGTAGTAGAAGAAGACCAGTAGAAGGGGACTATGTCAAAGTTGCGTCTGGAAATGAGCCACTTATCTATTTCGTATCATGCATAGCTAGTTGGCAAATGACGTATATATACGTTTTGTACTTGAATTTTGTTTTTTCTCCCACAATTGTATTGTCTTGTCCTAAAATGGAATTGCCGCTTTTTATTCATGTGTACTCTAAACTCCATTGATTAGCAATTTATAAATTTATCCTTTTCTATTAAGTGCATTCTCCATACATGAAAGCACATGTTTTAAATATTACCTTTATTAATTCCTATTATTTTCTTTAAAGATGTTTTGCTAAATTAACCAAGAATAATGATATTTAACTAAAAGGATACAACCGATTTCTCAAGGATTTAAATTAGCTAAAGGATTTGAGTCTATCAGTAACACCCTGATCCGTTGGGCAGTTTATTTGGTTGATTGATATACATCATGTCTTCTTCACAAGTTAAAGGGTGAAAAAATCTTAAATTAAGATCATACATAAATTAATATTATAAAATTGAAATTAAAAAATTTACACTTGGACCTTATATCAACATCTTGTGTTGTCCCCATATATTCAAGGATATAATTGGAATTTCACCCTATACGAATGGAAGAAAGTTTATTAGTAAATTTATATTAATACAACTCTTTATTGATGGTTTATATTGTCACCATATGATTAAGGAGAAGATTAGAACTAGAGTTTATACCTACACCAACCGAAATGCACACCGCTATATGTATGGGCATACTAACATTTGCAAACAATATATGTATCGACATTTGCTACTTTAGCGACACTATAGGCTTTTGCACCTATTTCAATGATCATGTTTTCTATGGGCATGAATGTATATCGATGTTACATTTATCAATGGTAAGCTTTTTGTTGGAATAGCCCTTTTGGCCATCAGTATAGGATTTTTATACTTACAGCGGCAAATTCTTTTAGCAATGATTTTTGAGCTGTCAATATATGATAATTTATTAACATATAAAAATAAAAATATCATTATAAAAATATAATATACTTTGTGAAAAAAAAGCTTAAGTCGTAATTTTAACCCCTAAATTATACCCATTTCTTAACATTGGATTTTTTTTTATCTTACTTAGGCATCTAAACTATCATTTGCGTCTCAATTTTCCCTTAAAATAAAAAAGTTGCTAATAAGAACATGACACATGGTATTTTCTTATTAGATGCCAATAATTTTTGCAATAAAATGGGACAAAAATGATAGCTCAAGTACCAAAATGAGTCAAAAAAATGTTTCATTGCAAAAGTGGGAAAAACAATACAGTTCAGGGGTCCGTTTATGAATTAAGCCTAAAAAGCATTATTTTTTAGTCATTTCCCAACTGAGTTGATTTTAGTTGGCTCGTGACACCAACCCGATTGAGTTGGTGTTAAGAGCCAACTTGATAACAACTCAATACAAAAATATTAAAATCAAATTTTAAATTAATTAATAAATATTACTAAAGGGATATTTATGGCTTTAATAGTTTTATATAATATCTTTTTAGAAAAAAAATATTTATTTTGAAAAAAGTTAAAATATGCTCTAAGTTCTTATACACTTCATACATATAAAATTTAGACCTTTTATTTTTAGTTCTAGGAATTTTGCACATTTAATTTATCATATTTCAAAATTTATGTTCAATGGTTAACACTATTAAAATTCTTCTGTTAGATTCACTAGTGTGACATTTTGAAATAAAAAAAATACTCACTTGATAACCATGTAATAAAAAAATGTGTTGGAAAAATATGAACATTACATATATAATAAGAATAATTGCTTGTTATTATTTACTATCATAAAAGGTTAATCCAAATTGAAAGTGACCTAATTTGATTAATACTTATTGAGTTTCAGTTAATAAATAAAGTATGGACTAAATATGTGTAGATGCTCTAGTAAGTAATTTCTAATTAATGACTAGTTGATTAGAAATTAATGTTAATGCACAAAAATTATATATTAAGGTTATGGTTCCTATTACACATATATAACTTTTTTTACATCCCATCTCTAGAAAAGAGAGGGTCACCTTCTCTAAAATACTTGTATGTTCATTTGGAAGATATAAACCACAAGATTCAAAATCTCAACATATCAATGGATTAAGGTACACTTCCACACCTATTTTGTTCTTGATGATCTAATATGATAGATTCTGGTTTATGATTCTAAGTTTTATATAAGAGTTTTAAGGTTTTAACAAGTTGAATCCGGATCTAGTCATCTCGAATCATTAAAAATGAATTGATTTTTTATTATCTTTGAATTGATTTGTTGTTAAAATTTTATGAGTTAAATAATTTTTGTAAAATTTTTAATGTGCCATCACCAATTTTTTTAAATACTCATGTGCATAAGGGGTTTTATGCGAATTTGCGAAATTAGTAACTATAATATTAGGCTTTGAGATTTATATTAAATTCAATACATAAAGAAAGACTGTTAAATTCAATATATATATATGTTCTTTCGTATAGGAAACAATTGCTTTGGTGCAATTTATATTAATCCATAAGAATTACTTTAGTGGTTTGGTGTACATATAATTCAAGTTTAATGCTTTCGTGTTGTTATTTTATGAATATACTATTATATTATTAAATAGAATTGAATAAATTAATTAAATTCAAATTAGTCAAAGATTAAAGTTTCAGTTTTGATTGTGATTTAGATAATTTTATTTTGGGTATTTTAAAAATTGTAGGGTGATAAAAAATTTTAGTTTTAACTTTTTACTGTTATGAAAATATTAAATTTGAATATTGGTATATTTATATGTTTTTAAAATAACTTAATTAAAATAATAAGTTGCCAAAATGACCTCTATTGTTGAAATTATTTTGTTTTAAAATATAAAAGGTTGTTTGCATGTAACTTAAGTCGTGTTAATATTGATCAACCCGAAGGAAAGTTACTATTTAATGAAATTACATGTGCAATTGTGGTAATAAACATGTGATGATTATTTGAAATATTTATTGTTTGACATGTTCTTATAGTCAATGTTTTATTACTACAACAAGATATCACTTACAAGTTAATAGTTTGTCCAAAGATGAAATATTAATAGAGTGTCTGATATGTTGAGATGGGTTTACCTTTATTCAAATTTATTATTTTGGTTGATATTTTAAAGTATAATGTGAGCTTATTTTGCTTGGTTCAGCTACTATTATACTTGCGAACATTATTGCATGAATTGAAACATTTAGGGGCATTATATCCGATAAGACTACCATTGCTAAGAATTCATGGCTGACATTGAAATTAGCATTGTCAATAACGAAATAAGATAAAGGAAAATGTGGTACATTCTTAACAAACCTAACTTCAATATGGTATATAAAAGAAAATAAGAAAGTTGTGAATATGACACCGCAAAAGAAACAACAAAAGGATTTAACTAAGGATGATTGTTCTATTATGGTGCGAACACTACTTACTTTTGTTTGTTCTGAGGTTAACTTGACTTCAGTACCTAGACAGACTTGGTGGATAGATTCCGATGCAACGGCTATCATCAATTTGTCTATACAAGGTTGTCAAAACTACCAAAAGCTAGATGATGGTAAAAGATACATCTATATAGGCGACATTATTATTAAGGATTGAATTTTATTTGGATTTGAATGATACTTTTGTTGTACTTTCTTTTAGGCAGAACTTGATTTTCGTTTCAGCATTGAACAAATTTGGTTATTATTTTTCATTCGAAAATGGAAAATTTTATCTATTTTTTAATTCAAATTTGGTTGGTTCTGGTTCTTTATCAGGTTATGATAATCTATATTTACTTGATATTATTGCTTCATTTAATGAATCCTTACATACTACTGTAATAGGTGAGAAACGCAAATTAAGCATTGAGAATTCGACTTTGTTATGGCACAAAAGATTAGATCATATCCCTAAAAGGAGAATTGAAAGACTTGTGTCTAATGGTATTCTCGATCCCTTTGATTTTTCAGATTTTGATGTCTGTGTGTAAATTGTATTAAGGGAAAACAAACAAATATTAAGAGATTTGGTGTCAATAGGAAACTAGACATCTTAGAAATATTACACAGATATTTGTGGACGATTCTCTATTGTTTCTTATAATGGCCAACAGTATTTCATAATGCTTAAAGAAGATTAATGAGAAATTGAAATCATTGGAGGTGTTCAAAAATTACAAGGTTGAAGTCGAATATCAACTCGACAAAAGAGTTAAAAGTATTCGATCTGACCGTATTAGTAAATATTACGAAAAATATAACAATTCAGGTGAACAACATCCAAGATCATTTGTGAAATTCCTAGAGGAAAGTGGTATCATCCCTTAGTCTACTATGTTAGGTTCACCCACTATAAGTAGTGTTGCTGAAAGATGAAATAGAACACTTAAGGACATGGTAAGGAGTATGATTAGTCGTTCTACCTTAATCAAATTACTCTAGAAAGAAGTATTAAAGACTACAACTTATATATTCAATAGAGTTCCAACTAAAGCAACTGAAAAGACTCATTATTAGCTTTGAAAAGGTAAAAAGCATAGCTTAAATCATTTGCACATTTGGGGATGTCTAGGTAAGGCTAGGTGTAAACTCTAAATCATATAGATTTTTGTAGTTGTTTATGGCACCTTTTTACTTAAAAAATTATGTTAATCCCAAATATTTGATATTTAATTGGGTGAATTTTGTTTACATTGAGACAATGGGCATGATTTTGTAAAGTATGAAATTTTATGCTTTTATGTATTAATTTTTTGCATAATTTAATTATTTCATGTGACATAATAATTTACTTTATTTAATTGTTGTAATGGGACCATGGAATTAGTAAGTTAAAAACATTATTTCTTAATTATACATGGATATAAGCTCTATTTCACCTTAATTGGACGGTAAGGGCAAGCAAATTGGGTCAAGAGAAAGTCACTTTGGTCCAGTTAAAGTTGATTTAATTGAAGAGCAAGTGTAAAAATTATTTGGGTCACAAAACCATCCAAGTAAAGGGAAAAGAAGCCCAATTCGAAAAGGGCATATGAGTAGCGCAAAATTGACTTTTTAAAGATTTATTCAGAGGTCTTTACACTTGTAAAATAATTAAAAATAAGCTCCCGATAAACACCCAAGAAACCATCCAACCCTTTCTTGATTCATGCATGAAATTAAGCATGAATCAAGCAACTATCAACCTCCCTCTCCATAATTCATGGCCGACCATAGGAATGAGAAAATCAAGGGATTTTCATGCAATCTTCAACTACCTCTAAAGCCTTCATCCACTATAAATACCAACTTTCACTTCACCTATCCATCATCGTTCGTCATTCATTCATTCTTCATTCTTCACATTCTCTCATCTCCTTTCCTTTTCTTTTCATGCATAAAGTTATTCATTCTATCCATTCCCCTTAGTTAGAAATTCCTTGAAAAATTCACTCTTTGTCGACCACCTTAAGGAGTATTTTACGAATGGGCAATTACGAGGATCGGAGGAAACCACCACGATCAATTTTTGAAGGATTGCCAAAATTATTCAAAGTTTCTTCTTCCTTAATATTTATTGTTGTTCTTGTTATTCAACATGTTTGCAATTTGCTTTGTTTTTTTTTTCATTAGCGATAATAGTTAGAATGATTACATTAATTTGATAAACTTTACTTGATTTATGTTCATGATGTTCTATACCTCATTTTTTCATGTTTCCAATTAAAATCACACATGTATTTCATTCATTAAAATGTGATTAAATGCATTAAGATCATGTTCATTATGTTAAATGTATGACTAATACCTGTTAAGTTGCATTTTATTTGCATGTGAACTTACCAAGCTTTCGTTTCCTTTTCTTATAGCGACGCCAAGCTAGATCGGGGATCGAAAGACATCGGAGACTCGATCACACTATCAACTGGATATTTGGGTACATCTAGTCTTATCATTTTGAGTATGGCATGTATAGGGACTTGGTCTTTTATTATGTGTCATATTGATTAGCCAAATGAGTTGGCTCATGAAATTATTATGATTATTTTGTATATGGCCATGAGAGTGGCTCATATTGATTATTTGGGTTGTAACCCTAATTATTGGTGCATGCATGCAAATGTGCTTATGCTTTAATGTGGTTATGGTTACTTATGGATAATGAGTGTGATGGATGGCATGTATGTTTGATGTATGAAATATGATTAATAAGTAAGACGATAAATGTGATGCTAGTTGGTAACTTGAATGTAGATTAGTAAAAATGATAGACAAATATAAAATTGGTGTGGAATGCCATATGAAAGCATGATAGTTTGAATAAGTGATATGTTGGTATTAACATGTCATAATTTAACCATGTTGCATGCCATGAAGTGAGCATAAGTATGTGAGTGTTTAAGGGTGGCAATTGGCTTGGAAAATAGCCTAGAAATTATCCATACGATTAGACACACAGGAATGTGTCTAGGTCATGTGTGACACACTGTCTACCCTATGGGTGTGTGATCCGGCCGTGTGTCCCCTACACCCTAATTATGCAAAACAAAATGCCCAGTAGTAAACAAACGGACAGAGAAACGACCTTAAGACATGGGTGTGTGCCCAGGCCATGTGAAGTCTGAACTTAATTTTTGGAATTTAATTTGCCACACGGCCTAAGCACACAGGCGTGCCACATCATAGTCAGAGAGTTACACAGGTTGAGGACACGGGCGTGTCCCAAGCCACACGAGCATGTGTGACCACACAGCCAACTCACATGGGCGTGTGGCTCCCCAAAGTAGGAAATTTTTCTAAAGTTTTCTAAATTTTTTGGTTTAGTCCGGAGCCACTTCCAACATATGTTTTGGGCCTCGTGGGCTCGTATAAGGGACGATATGCATGTCATTGGATGAATTTGATTTGGTCCAAATTTTATAGCCTAATTTTGTATGAATGTTTATGTTTAAGTCTGGTAACGCCTCGAACCCTGTCAAGCGTTGGATACAGGTAAAGGTTATTACATTTAATGGTATCAGAGCTATGGTTTAGTCGGTTCTTGGACTACGTAGCTTGTGTTTGAGTCTAGCTATACATGTCATATATTCTAACAGCCCGATTTTGGGCCTAGTCAGAACAGTGGTTTCAGAACCACTATTTTGAGGCCGTAGAAATTATTTTTAATGTTATTTTATGTGTTATAGCATGATTATAAGAGTACATGAAAATTTTGGGGAAATAACTTTAGCGATTGCTTGCTTAATTTTGAAAAATGACGAAATCGCATAAAGTGCAAAAGTTTCGTTCTACTAGCTAAAGGTGTCAAATAGCTCTAGAACATTAAATTAGGTGTCTTTATTGAGTAAATAGACCATAAATATGTTAGTGGCTGATCAAGGAGACAAAAATATTGTAGAGTCAAAGTTAGGTGAAATGTTGGTGACTAATTTGACTAGTAATATAATAAAATAAAGAAAAAAGGTACCATCTTTCATCTTCCTTCTTCCCCATCGAAAATACCAGAAAAGAGGGGCTTTTGAATGCTAAAAAAATAGCAACTTATATCCCTTTCAAGTAAGTGATTTTGATGGCCTTTCTTGATAATTTTTGTACTTTTGGGACCCTTGTAGCATAATCTAGCTAATGAGAGGACTATTTTGCAAAATGGTTGAAATTATAGGGTTTTTCCTTGAGAGTATTCATGTTTTTTGTTGAATTTTTATGGAAGAAAATGAATCTTGGTTGTTAAATAAACAACTTTTGTGAAAGGATTTTCATGAAAACACCTAATATGGACCATTTTGTAAAGTTTGTTAAATGGATTGGAATTGTGTGAAATAATTGGAATTTTGAGTTGCTAGAAGAGTAATAAAGGTTGGGCTAGGCTTGGCTAATAAGGAAATTTGGTAAAAATCGTTTTACAAGCCTAGGGGAAAAATCATAATTTTTGTGAAAGGCTAGGGGCAAAATGGTCATTTTTCCAAAGTATGAATTGTTGAACGCTTAATTTAATGTCATTAAATGAGTAAATTTTATTATTTTAGATCAAGAAAATCAAGATTCGTGCTTAAATCGAGAAAGTACATAGTTTAGGACAAAAAGGGAATAACTAGCCGTTTTTCCATTCAAAGTAAGTCCATGTGACTAAATAAGCATATTATCCATGTTATTGTTAATATGCTTGAAATCTATCTTGCTATGATTGTATTGAATTATATGTTGATGATATTGAGTATGAGAAAGTGATGCCAAATGTTAATAACATTTATGTGATGATTGGATACATTGGAAATTTGATGGAACATGATATTCCACTGAAACGAGTAAGATGTGCATAAATATTACAACTTTATCATTATTATGCATTTAATGATTGATTTTGCATAAAATTTTTGAATGTGGGTATGTGTAATGTATGATAAGATTAATACGGGAAACTCTCAGTTGAACTATGGGAATAGATTGGATATTCATGCCATGATGAAGGAGATATGAGACCTAGTGTAAGACCTGTTTGGGACATGGCATCGGCCTCGAGATATGAGAGCTAGTGTAAGACCATGTCTGGGACATGGCATCGGCTTAATATGTGTTAGTGTAAGACCATGGCTGGGACATGGAATTGGCACTGATAGATAAGAGCTAGTGTAAAACCATGGCTAGGAAATGGCATCAGATGAGAGCTAGTGTAAGACCATGTCTGGGACATGGCATCATCCTCGATATACGAGAGTCAGTGTAAGACCATGTCTGGGACATGGCATCGACTTTGATGTGTGAGCCAGTGTAAGACCATGTCCGGGACATGGCATCGGCACCTTACCCTATGCTTGAGGCTTATTGAATATCCTGTAGTATTCCAAATGGTTCAACAGGAAATTTATGGTTTATGTCAGAATAAGAGAGGTTATGACCATGATGTGAGTGATACAGATACTTACATGAAATTCATGGAATGCGTGCTTGATGTATGGTGTATGATTAGTAAGGAATGAAAATGAGTAAGCTATGTTTATAATCATGTTGAAAAGGTACAGGTATGTACTAAAAATTAATGAGTGATGAGCTCGAAGTATATTGGGCTTTCGGTAAGAATGTAAATGGGTAAGTCATACCTATAAGAAAGAATTTGTGACAACCTTGTAAATATTAGGTCGATACCTATGGTGTATAATTATGTGGTAAATTTGATGGATGATTATGTGTGAGGCTTTTAAGTCGAATTAAATTGAGACATGATATGTTTATCCCTTCACCTTGTGGCCTGATGAATATGAAAAGCGAAATTGATTGGCATGAAAGCCTATTTAAAGATAATTATGAAAGGGTAAAATTAGCATTGAAATAGTTTTGGACAGCAGTAGCAGTCCGACTTTGAAAATCCACCAAAAATTGTAAACTTTGAATTAGAGGCTGAACAAAATATGAAATTAAATATTATTGAGTCTAGTTTCATATATAAGAAACAGTGTAAGCAAAATAAGTTCATATTATGAGATATTGTAATTGTTGTGAGACAAAGTTAGAATGATTTCGAAATCCCCTATTCTGATTTGGGAAAATCATTAAAATTTTTTAAAAAATAATTATGGGCTATAATTTATATTCTTAGAATTCTTAATAATTATATTTTCAAAATAAAGAAAAGGAAACATCATTTGAATCCCGTATAAGGAGATAATTAATTTTTAGTGAAGAGGGGTTGAAACTGTCGAACAGTGAAATAGGGGTGACTTTAAAGAATAAACTGTATGTATTGACTAGACCAAAAATACTAAAAATTTTATGGTAAGAAGATATGCTAGTCTAGTTTTTGGAAAATTAGTGGATCTTAGTTTGGAGTTCCAAAGCTCTAAATATAAATAATTTAGTGACTGTAACTTGAGAAAATAACTTGACTTGAACATAAGCAAAATCACAAATATTGTGGTATTACCTTGAGAAGCAAGTTGATAAATTGCTTATTAATTTCATACGATCTTACTAAGCTATAAAGCTTACTCCCTTCCTTTCCATTTCTTTAGTGTTGATAGGTTAGCTCAGGTTTAGAGGTTGTTGGAGGCAGCACCACACTATCAAACCATCACCTTTGGAGTATTGATATATATATGCTAATCGTCTTCAAGTGAGTGCCATATATAGGGACCTGTTTTTTTTTATGATATGTGTTAAAATGAATAGCCAAATGTATTGACCTATATTGAGTTAGTTGTATATGGCCATGAAGGGTGGCTCATATTAATTATGGTTTGTGAACCTATCTATCTATGTTATGTTATGTGATTATGATTGTTGGCCATATATGGTTGGTGTTATGAAATATGTGCATGATGAATGTTTTATGACCAATCTAACTGGTCATGGCCATGAATTAAATGTGTAATATGGAAATAAAGATGTTAAGGATTAAGGGTAACTTAAAGGCTTGGAAAATAGCCTAAGTGTTGGCCACACAGGCTGAGACACGGTTGTGTGTCTCAACCGTGTGGGGGACACGGCCTTAGCACACAGGCGTGTCGCTTGGCTGTGTGGTCCAAATTATTCGTTGTTTTCATAGTCAAAGAGTTACACGGCCTGAGGACACGGGCGTGTCGAGGGCACACGGGCGTGTCGAGGGCACACGGGCGTGTCCCTGTGTCCACACAGGCATGTGACCTTGTGTCATGGAAAAATTTTCTAGGTTTTCCCAAAACTTTCTAAGGTTCTCTTACTACTTTCAATGCATGTTTAGGGCTTTGTAGGCCCGTGTATAGGACATTATGCATGTGTATGAAAAGTTTTGATACGAATGAAGTTTTGTAGCTCGATTTTCACATGTTTGTGAACAATTAAGTCCGGTAATGCCTCGTACCCTGTTCTGGCATCGGACACGGGCAAGGGATGTTACATATATAAATTGTACTAGTGTGATGACTCCTGACGATTTTAAACTGTGTTTTTCATATAGTAACAGATCCTGACAGAGCAGTGGCGGATGATGTTAAAAGTAACATGCCTGCTCCCACTGAAGGAGCAGTGCCATCTGATAGTAGACCCACAATTGTTAGTAGACGAGAAGGTGGAAGAGAAGCCTTTCTCCATATGATGGATGCCTGGTGCGCGGAGTTCGTTCAAACGAACTCGAACCCTTAACTTCCTCCACCCCCTCTAAATTCCCAACCCGTACCCCAAGTACCTCAAGGTAGGGAATTTATGAGATTTCCTAGAACCCCTGCAGATAAAATTTGAAAGCAAAGAGCTGAGGAATTTAGGGCCAATGCTGATGATGACCCTGAGAAAGTGGAATTTTGGCTTGAGAATTCCATTTGAGTATTCGATGAGCTATCATGCACACCCAAAGAGTGTTTGAAGTGTGTTATTTCCTTGTTAAGAGACGCGGCATATTATTGGTGGAAGACGCTAGCTTCAGTGGTTCCGAAGGAAAGAGTCACATGGGAATTCACTCAAGAGGAGTTCTGAAAGAAATACATCAGTGAGCGATTCATCGATCAAAAGAGTAAGGAATTTCTTGATTTGAAGAAAGGCCGAATGTTAGTTACTGAGTATGAAAGAGAGTTTGTTCAGCTCAGTAAGAATGCTCGAGAGTGTGTATCCTCCAAGGCTAAAATGTGCAGAAGGTTTGAGGACGGACTTAATGAGGAAATTAGAGTGTTAGTGGGTATTCTTGAGTTGAAAGAATTTGTTGTCCTCGTTGATCGAGCTTGTAAAGTTGAGGAACTGACTAAGGAAAAGAGAAAACCTAAGGCTGAGGCTAGAGATATGAGAAAGAGGCCGTGAGCAAGTCACTTCCATCCCAGTCTAAGAAATCTAGGGATATGTATTCCTATTTTTATGTTTCAGCTGGGCAGTCGTATAGAAACCGTAAGAAGCAAAATTTGGGTTTTAAATCTCAGGCTACATCTGTTGCTAGTTTGGGTAATGATAGAGCTTCTAGACCCGAGTGCCAACAATATGGTAGAGGCTATTTCAGTAAGTGTAGGGTGAGCGATGGATCTTATTTTCGATGTGGTTCTCAAGACCACTATATCAAGGACTGTCCTGAGATGATCGAGAAAGAAAAATTTCATAATACAAGGCCGGGTAGTACAACTACAAATGGGAGACCCACGATAAATACCGGTAGTAAAAATGTAACAAGGGATACACTAGTGAGATCTAAAGCTAAAGATCCGACTAACGCCTATACCATACGTGCTCGTGAGGACGCATCTTCTCCTAAAGTGATTACGGGTAGTTTTTCTCTCTATGACACTTCTGTTATTGCCTTGATTGACCCTCGTTCTACTCATTCATATATGTGCATGAAATTGGTATCTAGTATGAAAATTCTTGTTGAGTCTACGGAATTGATGATTAAAGTGTCAAACCCGTTAGGCAAGCATGTTTTAGTTGATAAGGTATGTAAGAAATGTCCTTTGATGATTTGACATTATTGTTTTCTGACTTACTTGATGTTATTTTCGTTCGATGAATTTGATGTTATATTGGGCATGGATTGGTTGACATTCAATGATGCTATAATAAATTGTAGACAAAATTTTATTGAATTAAAATGTGAAAATGGTGACATTCTCCGGGTTGAATCAAATGAGTCAGATAGGTTGCCAATTATGATTTCTTTGATGTTTGCTCAAAAATGTATTAGAAAATGATGTGAAGCTTATTTGGCTTATGTGCTAAATACAAAAGAGTCTAAGTTGAAGATTGAATTAGTGCCTGTTGTATGTGAGTATTCGGATGTGTTCCCAGAAGAGCTGCCTAGATTACCTTCTATTAGAAAAATTGAGTTTCGTATTGAGTTAGTCCCTGGTACAGCACCTATCTCTATTGCTCCTTATAGAATGGCCCTGACTGAATTGAAAGAACTGATGTCACAGTTACAAGAATTGACTGACAAGAGTTTTGTGAGACCGAGCTTTTCGCCGTTGGGTGTTCCGATGCTATTTATGAAAAAGAAAGATGGATCTATAAGGTTATGTATAGATTACCGACAGCTCAATAAGGTAACGATTAAGAATAAGTATCCTTTGCAAAGGATTGATGACTTGTTTGATTAGTTGAAAGGAGTGACATGGTTTTTTAAAATAGACTTGAGGTCTGGTTACTACCAGTTGAGAGTGAAAGACTTAGATGTACCGAAAACTTCCTTCCAACTGAGGTATGGTCACTATGAATTTCTTGTCATGCCTTTTGGGTTAACGAATGCTCATGTCACATTTATAGACTTGAGGAATCGTATTTTCCAACCGTACTTGGATAAATTTGTTGTTGTTTTTATTGATGACATAGTGATTTATTCGTGTGATGAATCTGAGTATGCTAAACACTTGAGAACTGTTTTGCAAACCTTGAGAGATAAGCAGCTGTATACTCAGTTTAGTAAAAGCGAGTTTTGGCTTCGAGAATGTAATAGGCCGATTTTGGGCCTAGTTAGAATAGTGGTTTTGAGACCACAAATCTGAAGTCAGAGAAATTATTTTGAAATTATTTTACGTGCTGTGGCATGATTATACGGGTGCATGAAAATTTTGGTGGATTAATTTTAAGGATTGCATGCTTAATTGTGAAAAAGGACTAAATCGTATATAGTGCAAAAGTCCTATTTTGATAGCTAAGCGTGTCAAATAGCTAGAGAACCAAAATTGAGGGTCTTTAAAGGGCAAGTAGACCCTTAAAATAGAGGTGTCCGGCCATAAGGACAAAAGGGATGAGAAAGTCAAAGTTAGGTGGCCTAAATTGAATCTAATATAACATAAGGAAATGGCTATCATCTCTTTTTTTTTTTGTTTTGCTCCTTCTTCTCCACCGATTTTCCTCCAATAAAATGGCCATAGAAGCTTGAAAAATTTTAGCAACTTAAAGCCTTTGCAAGTAAGTGATTTTGAAGGCTTTTCTTGAATATTTTTGTACTTTTGAGATCCTTGTAGCATGAGCTTTCTAACAAAGGGACTATTTTGCAAAATGGTTGAAATTATAGGGTTATGCCATGATAGTAGACATGTTGATTTCTGAACCTTTATGGAAGAATATGATTTGTGGTTGTGAAATAAACAACTTTTGTGAAGTAGTTTTCATGGAAACCCTAATAGGGACCATTTTGCATAAGTTGTGAAATAGATGTTAGATGTGTGTAATAATGAGTATTGTAGGTTGCTTCTAGTATAAAAAGTATTCAGGTAGGCTTGGTTAGTGAGAAAATGTGATAAAAATCAAATTTCAGACCTAGGGGTAAAATGGTCATCTTGTGAAAGTCTAGGGGCAAAATGGTCATTTTGCCTAATTATGAATTTTTGATTGTCTAGATTAATATGCTGATGAAATGAATGAATTTCTATCATTTTAGATCAAGAATTACAAAATCCGGGCCTAGACCGAGAAAAAACAAGGCCAGTGGACTAAGCCAAACTAGTCGCCAACATTTTGTATACCGAGGTAAGTTGTATGTAAATAATAAAACTACATTGTATTATATGTGTTTGAATTGATATAACATGAGTTGCTTCATTATGGAAATGATGATGTATGATGATAATTGAGATAGTAGAACTCCGTTTGAACTTTAGAAAATAAATCGGATATTCACACCATGACATTCGGGTCATTTGTGTGCTAGTGTAAGACATGTCTGGCACATGCATTGACCACATTATGAGAGCTAGTGTAAGACCATGTCTGGGACATGGCATCGGCACGTATAGAGGTGCCAGTGTAATACAATGTTTGGGACATGGCATCTGCATGAATATGTGAGAGGTAGTGTAATACCATGTCTGGGACATGGCGTCGGCCTCGGTTTTGATAGTCAGTGTAAGATCATGTTTGGGACATCGCATCGGCTTGATGGATGAGCCAATGTAAGACTATGTTTGGGACATGGCATTGGCATTATACCCTATGTTTGAGGCTTAGTGAATATTCAATAGCATTCCAAATGGTTCAACGGTGAGAATTATAGTTTAAGTGAAATGAGAAAAGTATAACCATGTTCTGAGTGGTACAGGTACCTATTTGAAATGTATGAGATGTGGGCTCAATATATGCTATGTGAATTGTATTGGATTGTGATGAGTAAGTTGTGCTTATGCCTACTTTTGTATTACGATAATGATGATGAATGGTAAAGTTGTTGTTATATTTATTTGCATGCAACTTACTAAGCTTTATGCTTACTCCCTCTCCTTTCCGTTTTCTTATAGTGCCGCCTAATTAGCTCGAGGATCATCAGACGTCGGAGGCATGGATCACACTATCAACCGAATAGTTGGTTTCATTATTTGAGTATGGCATGTATAGGGCTTAGACTTTTGAGTTTTGTGTTAATGTTAATTTAGCCAAAGTGTTAGCTTGGGATGAATCCCTTAGTTATGTATAAAGCCTTGGATAATGGCTAATGGCTAATATTCATTATTGATATATACAAATGTTGATATTTTCATGAATGAGTTAATTCCTTTTGTGGCTAATTAGACTTTGTCCTGTTATGTGGATTTGTCATGTTAGATGTAATGTAGGTTGATGCAAATAAGGGTGGAAAAAAGGCTTGGTAAATAACCTTATTTTTTCCACACGGGTAGACACAAGGACGTGTGTCTAGGCCGTGTGTGACACACGGTCAGCCCCATGGGCGTGTTGTCCGACCGTGTGTCCCCTGCACATTAAATTTGCAAGTCAGTATGCATGGTGGTAAACACACGGGGAGAGACACGGCCGTGTGTCTCAACCGTGTGAAGGGCACAGCCTAGCACACGGGCGTGTTCCTTGGTCGTGTGACCTTTAAGGATTGCTGACGTCAGAAATAGAATGTCAAGGTTTTTGAACATGGGCTGAGACATGGGCGTGTCGAGGCCGTGTAAGGGACATGGGCCATGGAAACGGGCGTGTGCGGGCCATGGACACGGGTGTGTTGCCCATCCACACAGGTGTGCACCTTATTTCAAAGGTCATTTTCCTATTGTTGGTTAAAGGACTCGAGTTGGTCCCGAGTGGTTTCCAATAGATGTTTTGGGCCTTGTAGACCCATGATAAGAAGTTTTAGACAAAGTTTGAAAATTTTTTAATTTTTAATAGGCTCGTATGATCCAACTTGTACGTGTGTGTGTGATTTGTGAATGGTAATACCTCGTACCTGATATAGGCGTCGAACTTGGGTTAGGGGTGTTACAGAGAAGTTGGATTCTTGGGCCACATTGTTTCGGGTGATGGTTTTAGGGTTGACTTTATTGAATGGAACCGCCAAAGAATGTAACTGAGGTTAGAAGCCTTCTAGGCTTGGCTAGTTATTGCAGACAGTTTGTTAAAGGATTTTCCACGATTGTTACTCCGATAACGAAGCTGTTACAAAAAGATGTCAAGCTTGAATGGACAGAACAGTGCCCACAGAGTTTTGAGAAATTAACAGCATTATTGACTGAGGCTCCGATTTTGGTACAACCCGAGTCGGGTAAAGAATTTGTGATTTATAGTGATGCTTCCTTAAATGGTTTGGATGTGTACTTATGCAAGAGGGTAAAGTCGTAGCTTAAGCTTCGAGACAGTTGAAGCCTCACAAGAAGAACTACCCAACACATAACTTAGAGTTGGCCGCCATAGTGTTTGCTTTGAAGATTTGGCGACATTATTTATTAGGTGAAAAATGCCATGTCTTTACTGATCACAAAAGTCTTAAGTACTTGATGACTCAAAAGGATTTGAACTTATGACAATGAAGATGGTTGGAACTATTAAAAGATTATGAACTTGTGATTGATTACCATCCGGGAAAGGCAAATGTGGTCGCCGACGCTTTGAGTAGGAAGTCATTGTTTGCCTTAAGGGCTATGAATACATGCTGACTTGGTCCAATGATTGTTCGATTCTAGCCAAGTTGAGAGCTAGACCGACTTTCTCCAACAAATTTGTGATGCTCAGAAAGTTGATAAAGAGTTGCAAGCTAAGAGAATCCAGTGTGAGTCCAGCAGTGAACCGAATTTTCTGAGTGACTTCGATGGTTGTTTGAGATTCTGTGGTAGGATTTGTGTTCCAAAGGACACTGAATTGATTCGGAATATTTTACATTAAGCATACAATGGTTGTTTGTCAGTTCACCCGGGGAGTACAAAAATGTATAATGACTTGAAGAAAATGTATTGGTGGAATGGTATGAAAAGAGATATCTCAAAGTTTGTAGTAAAATGTTTAGTTTGTCAGCAAGTAAAGGCTGAACACCAAGTACCTTCAAGTTTACTTCAGCCCATCATGGTTCCCGAGTCAAAATGAGACCATATTACTATGTATTTTGTGACAAGTTTACCTTTAACTCCGAGAAAGAAAGATGCCATATGGGTTACTGTCGATAGACTGACTAAATCGGCTCATTTTATTCTAGTGCGTATCGGTTACTCACTCGATAAGTTAGCTGAATTGTACATTGGTGAAATTGTTAGACCTCATGGAATACCTATATCGATTTTATCGGATAGAGATCCAAGGTTCACTTCACAATTTTGGAAAAAGTTACAATAAGCTTTGGGTACAAAGCTGAATTTTAGCACTGCTTTTCATCAACAGACTGATGGTTAGCTTGAGCGAGTAATTCAGATCTTGGAAGACATTCTTCGATGTTGTATATTGGAATTCCAAGGTAGTTGGCAAAAGTACTTACAGCTAGTGGAGTTTGCCTACAACAACAGTTATCAGTCGAGTTTCAAAATGGCGCCTTATGAGGCATTATATGGATGTAAGTGCCGAACACCTTTGTATTGGACCGAGCTCAGAGAAAATCATTGTAATATCCCGAATTAGGGCCTAACCGAAATAGTGGTTTCGTGACCATAAATCCGAGATAGAAATAATTATTTTATAATTATTTTTAGGTTTATGATATGATTGCATGATTGTGTGAAAATTTCGTGATGAAATTCTATGCCTAAAGTGCTTAAATTGAAAGTAGGGACTAAATCGAATAAGTTGCAAAACTTGCATTCTAGAAGTTTTTAGTATGAAATTGATTTGGAATATTAATGAGGAGGTCTTAAATAGAAATTTGACCAATTTTAAGTTCATGGACAAAATTAGGACATGGAATGAATTTTTGGAAAGTTTAGTAGTAAGGGTATTTTGGTCATTTAGTTATTAAAATGAATTAAAAACAAAATTAAAAGCCAAATTTTGTCCATCTTCTTCATTAGGCCAAAATTTCAAGGGTTCTCCATAGCTAGGGTTTGTTTCAAGCTTCCAAGCTCCATAGTAAGTGATTCCAAGCCCCGTTTTTAATGATTTTTACGATTTTGAGATCCCGATAACTCGATAAAGCTTATGTTAGCAATAATTTAACCTAGGGTTTATATTTGGAAAAATACCCATAGGTGAAATTTGTGTATTTTGATGTTTTATGATAGAATATGAAGTTTTAAATTATGTTAGACAACTTGTACTACTCGATTTTAAGCAAAAACGAGTAAAAGGGCTTAATCGGTAAAAATACCTAATAGTCACAAGTACATGTTAGAGTGAGAATTTGATGTTGCCATAGAAGAGAAAAGTGATCAGCATGTTGTAAAACATAAGAATAAGGAATAAATTTTAATCCCGAGCCTAGGGGCAAAAATGTAAATATGCAAAAGTTTAGGGGTAAAATTGTAATTTTGCCAAAATTTGAGTTAAGGATTAATTTGATAATGTGATTATTAAATAAGCTAAATGTGTTATTTTAGATCAAGAAAGACGTGGAATCGACCTCAATCGAGGAAAAGAAAAGATTGTGGACTAAATTGCAAAATGTTTGTATTTTGGTACCAAGGTAAGTTCATGTGTAAATAATGTATCATAATGGTTATTTTTAAGTTATTGATGTTAATTATATGTTATGCTGAATTTTATTATGAAATGTATGCTTTGTGGTTAATTTCAAATAATATGTAAATTATGTGAACTACTTGTTAAATATAATTGTTACCGAGTATTGATTTCGGCATTCTACGGAAGACGGCAAGGATAAGTGTTTGAGAAAAAATCCCGTTTGAACCTTAGGAATAGATTAGGATACAAGTGACATGTCACTAGGATGATTGAGCATCCCAACTCGTTGAGTTGAGTCCGAGTTCACTTATGGATGCGAATGTCCGAACTCGTTGAGTTGAGTCCGAGTTCGTGAGATGTAACTAGGCATCCGAACTCGTTGAGTTGAGTCCGAGTTCACTTATGGATGCGAACGCCTGAGCTCGTTGAGTTGAGTCCGAGTTCGCTTATGGGCGGGTTACATGATTGCTTCATTGCATATATGGCACTTATGTGCAAGTTATCCATGTATCCGAATTATATTCCGATGTGTTCAACGGGTAAAGTTCTACTCAATGGAGGAATATTCGAGATGTAAAGAGAAGTATTGGTGAGTGATGTGAAATGGTTATTTTGGACAGGTATGTATTTAACCCTCGGGTTGAGTATTGATACAACCACGATAAGGTAATAAGATGATGAAAAATGATTAAAAATGTGATATGTGTTTTAGTGATACATGCTAATGTTGATTGGTATGACTGTTTGTTATGTTACTTATTATTTGCATATGAACTTACTAAGCATTTATGCTTACTCCCTCCTTCTTACTCATTGTAGTTTTGGACAAGCCAGCTTAGGAGTCGGGATAGGTCGAAGGCTCAGTCACACTATCCGGAAGACTTTTGGTAATGGCTTGTAAATTTAAGTATGGCATGTATAGCAATATACTTTTTTTGTGTAAATGATCTTATGGTATGGTGATGGAATGGTTGAGGAAATGCTTGATAATGATAAATTATGAAAATATTTAGTTTAGATTATATTTGATGTTAAGGAAAATTATTAAGATACTTAGTGCATAAAAACTCATAAAAGGGATGAAATTTGCCATAAATAGAATACTGCAGCAACACTAATGCGAGTTTAAAAATTTACTAAAAATCATAGAAATTGAACTTGGTGATGGAATACATATCAAATTGAAGCTTATTATGTCTAGTTTCACATGAAACAAATGAAACAGGTAAAGGAATTATATGTTACAAGATATTTGAATTTTAGTGAAACAGGGTCATAGCAGTTTCTGAATCCGCTGTTCTAACTTTAGAAATTCACCATAAATTGTAAAGATATAATTAGGTAGTTTATTTTATATTCTCAGAATTATTATTGAGTCTAGTTTCATTAGAAACAAACCACATAGTCATATGGATTTTTTACAGAGAGAAATGTGGTTCGTAGTAAACAGAGGTCAGACCAGTCAAGTCCTAAAATAGGGGTAACTTTAACTAATAAACTGTACTAATTGGCTCAACCAAAAATTCTAGAAAAAAATTAGTAGATAGGTATATGAGTCTAGATTTAGGGAAAATTTACAGATCTTGATTTTGAGTTTTGTAACTCGAGATATGATTTTTCTTATGACTGTGATGCAAGTAGCTTAAAAGCTATAATGTAGAAATAAATAATCCAAAGTTCTAAATATGTTAAATTAAGGTTAGTAACACCTCATACTCGACTCCGGCGACGGTCTCAGGCGTGGGGGCGTTACATTTAGTGGTATCAGAGCAGGTTTATTTGGTTCTCAGACTACGTGTTGTATGTACGGATTTTGCTATACATGCCATATGTATGAATTGTGATAGTGTGACGACTTCTGACCTTTTTAAATGATTTTTATATAGTAAATGGATCCCGATCCAGCTGTGGCAGATGAAGTAGAGAGTAATGCGCCAGCTCCGGCTGAAGGGGCAGCGCCCACTGAAAACCCACCTCCTACTGTTGGTCAGGGAGGAGGAGAAAGGGATCGGGAAGCCTTTCTCCAAATGATGAGTGCATGGTACTCTGAGTTAATTCGTACGAACCCAAATGTACGACCTCCCCCACCTCCCCCAATTCCTCAACCTGTACCCCCGATGCCTCAAGGTATGGATATGATAAAATTTCACAGAACCCCCGTTGACAGAATTCGTAAACAAGGGGCTGAAGAATTTAGAGCAAATATTGATGATGATGTAGAGAAAGCAGAGTTCTGGCTTGAAAATTCTATCCGGGTATTTGATGAATTATCTTGTACACCTGAAGAATGTTTGAAATGTGCTACATCTTTGTTGAGAGATTCAGCCTATAATTGGTGGAAGACTTTGATTTCGGTGGTACCAAAAGAGAGGGTAACCTGGGAATTCTTTCAAGAAGAGTTTCGGAAGAAATATATTAGTGAAAGGTTTATTGATCAGAAATGTAAAGAGTTTCTTGAGCTGAAGCAAGGTAATATGACAGTCTCAGAATATGAAAGAGAGTTTGTTCGATTGAGTAAGTATGCCAGGGAATATGTTCCTACAGAAGCCAAGATGTGCCGACGATTTGAAGACGGGCTCAACGAAGACATTAAAGTATTTGTTGGGATCCTTGAACTAAAAGAAATGGTAGTATTGGTTGATCGAGCTTGCAAGGCTGAAGAACTACTTAAAGAAAAGAAAAAGGTAGAGGCTGAGACTAGAAATTGGAAGAAAAGACCGATGAGTAGTTCATTTTCACAGCAACCTAGAAAGTCAAGGAATATGAATCCTCGTTCCCAAGCTTCAGCTGGACAATCATATGGGAATTATAAGAAGCAAAATGTGGGTCCTAAATCTCAGAATACTTCTGCAGCCAGTGTAGGGAACTCGAGATTTGTTAAACCTGAGTGCCAGCGATGTGGTAGAAATCATTTTGGTCCGTGCAGAGCAAATGAATGTTTTCGATGTGGTTCTCCGGATCATTTTATTAGAGACTGCCCAGAGAGAGCTGAGAAAGAAAAATTTCAGAATGTAAAAGCTAGTGGTGCAGACTCGAGGGGAAGGTATCCGAGAAAAGTTGGAAGTGAAACAAGCAGTAAGAATGTAGCCAGAGATGCACCGGTTAGACCTGAAGGAAGGGCTCCGGCTAGAACTTATGCGATTAAAGCGCGTGAAGATGCTTCCTCACCTGATGTGATTACCGATACATTTTCTCTCTATAATGTTAATGTTATTGCTTTGATTGATCCCGGTTCTACTCATTCATATGTGTGCATGAAATTGGTGTCTAGTATGAATATACCTGTTGAGAACACAGAATTTATGATTAGAGTGTCGAATCCGTTAGGCAAATGTGTGACTGTTGATAAAGTATGTATGAAATGTCCTTTAATGATTCGGGATCATTACTTTCCGGCCGACTTGATGTTGTTGCCGTTTGATGAGTTTGATGTTATTTTGGGTATGGATTGGTTGACATTGCATGATGCTAAAATAAATTGCAAAGAAAAGGTTATAGAATTAAAGTGTGAAAATGGTGAAACTCTGCGGGTTGAATCAGACAAATCAGAGGCATTGCCTAGTGTGATTTCTTCAATGTCGGCTCAAAGATATCTGAGAAAGGGTTATGAAGCTTATTTGGCGTATGTAATTAATACAAAAGAAGTTGAAAAGAAAGTTGAATCAGTGCCGGTTGTGTGTGAATTTGCGGACGTATTTCCAGAAGAATTGCCGGGTTTGCCTCCAGTCAGGGAAGTAGAATTTGGTATTGATTTGATACCGGGAACAGCTCCGATTTCGATTGCTCTGTATAGAATGGCACCAGCAGAGTTGAAGGAATTAAAGTCGCAGTTGTAAGAGTTGACTGATAAAGGTTTTGTGAGACCGAGTTTTTCACCTTGGGGTGCTCCCGTGTTATTTGTGAAAAAGAAGGATGGTTCTATGAGGTTGTGTGTTGATTATCGGCAGTTAAACAAGGTGACAATCAAAAACAAGTATTCGTTGCCAAGAATTGATGATTTGTTTGATCAGCTAAAAGGAGCGACATGGTTTTCAAAGATTGACTTGAGATCTGGGTATTACCAACTGCGGGTAAAGGAGTCGGATGTGCCTAAAACTGCTTTTAGAACAAGGTACGGTCATTATGAATTTTTAGTTATGCCATTCGGGTTGACAAATGCTCCTGCTGTGTTTATGGATTTAATGAATCGCATATTTCGGCCATACTTGGACAGATTTGTTGTGGTGTTTATAGATGATATTTTAATTTATTCAAAAGATGAGACAGAGCATGCTGAGCATTTGAGGATAGTTTTGCAAACTTTGAGAGATAAGCAGCTGTATGCTAAGTTTAGTAAAAGTGAATTTTGGCTCCGGGAAGTTGGATTTTTGGGTCATATTGTTTCAGGTGATGGTATACGGGTTGATCCTAGTAAAATTTCAGCCATTGTTGATTGGAAACCACCGAAAAATGTAACTGAAGTTAGAAGTTTCTTGGGGCTAGCTGGGTATTATCGGCAGTTTGTAAATGGATTTTCTATAATTGCTGCTCCTGTGACTAGACTACTCCGAAAGGATGTTAAATTTGAATGGACGGAAGAATGTCAACAGAGTTTTGAAGAATTGAAAAAGTTATTAACTGAAGCACCAGTGTTGGTACAACCCGAATTAGGTAAAGAATTTGTGGTGTATAGTGATGCTTCTCTAAATGGTTTGGGGTGTGTACTCATGCAAGAAGGAAAAGTGGTGGCTTATGCTTCGAGGCAGTTAAAACCTCATGAGAGGAATTATCCTACTCACGATTTGGAATTGGCTGCAGTGGTGTTTGCTTTGAAGATTTGGTGACATTATTTGTATGGTGAAAAGTGCCGAGTATATATCGATCACAAAAGTCTTAAATACTTGATGTCACAAAAAGACTTGAATTTGAGACAGCGAAGATGGTTGGAGTTATTGAAAGATTATGAGCTTGTTATTGATTATCATCCGGGAAAAGCAAATGTGGTTGCCGATGCTTTAAGTAGAAAGTTGTTGTTTGCTTTGAGAGTTATGAACACTCAGTTGAGAATGTCAGATGACGGTTCGATTCTAGCAGAGTTAAGAGTAAGACCGATGTTTTTACAAGAAATTTCTGAAACTCAGAAAAATGATCAAGATTTGCTAGCCAAAAGAAAACAGTGTGAAGCTGATACGGGATCAGATTTCAGAATTGGTTCTGATGGGTGCTTAATGTTTAAAGATCGGATTTGTGTACCGAAGAATGAGGAATTGATTCAAAAGATCCTACAGGAAGCACATAGTGGTTATTTCTCGATTCATCCGGGTAGTACGAAAATGTATAATGACTTGAAGAAAATGTATTGGTGGAATGGAATGAAAAGAGATATATCAGAGTTTGTGTCCAAATGCTTAATTTGTCAACAGGTGAAAGCTGAACACCAAGTACCTTCAGGATTACTCCAGCCTATTATGGTTCCTGAATGGAAATGGGATCGGATTAATATGGATTTTGTTTCAGGATTGCCATTGACTCCGGGAAAGAAAGATGCCATCTGGGTAATAGTTGACAGATTAACTAAGTCGGCTCATTTTATCCCGGTACGTACGGATTATTCTCTTAACAAGTTGGCTGAACTGTATATTAGAGAAATTGTTAAATTACACGGAATACCATTATCGATTATTTCAGATAGAGATCCAAGGTTTACCTCGCGGTTTTGGTAAAAGTTGCAAGACGCGTTAGGTACGAAGTTAAATTTCAGTACTGCTTTTCATCCACAAACTGATGGACAATCAGAAAGAATAATTCAGATTCTTGAAGATATGCTTAGATGTTGTGTATTGGAATTTCAAGGAAGTTGGGAAAGATACTTACCGTTGGTGGAATTTGCTTACAATAATAGTTATCAGACGAGCTTGAAAATGGCACCTTATGAAGCATTATATGGTCGTAAGTGTCGAACGCCATTGTATTGGACTGAACTCAAGGAAAATCAGATTTATGAAGTTGATCTAATAAAAGAAACTGAAGAAAAAGTGAAGATAATTCGAGATTGTTTGAAAGCTGCTTCAGATAGACAGAAATCTTATGCAGACCTAAAGCGAAAGGACATTGAATTTCAAGTTGGTGATAAAGTATTTTTAAAGGTGACTCTGTGGAAGAAAGTCCTTAGATTTGGACGGAAGGGCAAATTAAGTCCGCGTTTTGTTGGGCCGTATGAAGTAATTGAAAAAGTTGGACCGGTAGCATATCGGCTAGCATTACCACCTGAATTAGAGAAGATTCATGATGTGTTCCACGTATCTATGTTACGTCGGTATCGTTCGGATCCTTCACATGTAGTTTCACCGACAGAAATTGAACTACAACCAGATATGACCTACGAAGAAGAACCGATTAAGATTTTAGCTCGAGAGGTCAAACAACTAAGGAATAAAAATGTTGCACTTGTGAAGGTGTTGTAGCAAAGGCATGGAGCAGAAGAAGCTACATGGGAATCCGAAGAAACTATGAGAAATCAATACCCACATCTGTTTACCGGTAAGATTTTTGAGGACGAAAATCCTTAAAGGGGGGAGAGTTGTAATATCCCGAATTAGGGCCTAATCGGAATAGTGGTTTCGTGACCATAAATCCGAGATAGAAATAATTATTTTATAATTATTTTTAGGTTTATGATATGATTGCATGATTGTGTGAAAATTTCGTGATGAAATTCTATGCCTAAAGTGCTTAAATTGAAAGTAGGGACTAAATCGAATAAGTTGCAAAACTTGCATTCTAGAAGTTTTTAGTATGAAATTGATTTGGAATATTAATGAGGAGGTCTTAAATAGCAATTTGACCAATTTTAAGTTCATGGACAAAATTAGGACATGGAAGGAATTTTTGGAAAGTTTAGTAGTAAGGGTATTTGGTCATTTAGTTATTAAAATGAATTAAAAACAAAATTAAAAGCCAATTTTTGTCCATCTTCTTCATTAGGCCGAAATTTCAAGGGTTCTCCATAGCTAGGGTTTGTTTCAAGCTTCCAAGCTCCATAGTAAGTGATCCCAAGCCCCGTTTTTAATGATTTTTACGATTTTGAGATCCCGGTAACTCGATAAAGCTTATGTTAGCAATAATTTAACCTAGGGTTTATATTTGGAAAAATACCCATAGGTGAAATTTGTGTATTTTGATGTTTTATGATAGAATATGAAGTTTTAAATTATGTTAGACAACTTGTACTACTCGATTTTAAGCAAAAACGAGTAAAAGGGCTTAATCGGTAAAAATACCTAATAGTCACAAGTACATGTTAGAGTGAGAATTTGATGTTGCCATAGAAGAGAAAAGTGATCAGCATGTTGTAAAACATAAGAATAAGGAATAAATTTTAATCCCGAGCCTAGGGGCAAAAATGTAAATATGCAAAAGTTTAGGGGTAAAATTGTAATTTTGCCAAAATTTGAGTTAAGGATTAATTTGATAATGTGAGTATTAAATAAGCTAAATGTGTTATTTTAGATCAAGAAAGACGTGGAATCGACCTCAATCGAGGAAAAGAAAAGATTGTGGACTAAATTGCAAAATGTTTGTATTTTGGTACCAAGGTAAGTTCATGTGTAAATAATGTATCATAATGGTTATTTTTAAGTTATTGATGTTAATTATATGTTATGCCGAATTTTATTATGAAATGTATGCTTTGTGGTTAATTTCAAATAATATGTAAATTACGTGAACTACTTGTTAAATATAATTGTTATCGAGTATTGATTTTGGCATTCTACGGAAGACGGCAAGGATAAGTGTTCGAGGAAAAATCCCGTTTGAACCTTAGGAATAGATTAGGATACAAGTGACATGTCATTAGGATGATTGAGCATCCGAACTCGTTGAGTTGAGTCCGAGTTCACTTATGGATGCGAATGTCCGAACTCGTTGAGTTGAGTCCGAGTTCGTGAGATGTAGCTAGGCATCCGAACTCGTTGAGTTGAGTCCGAGTTCACTTATGGATGTGAACGCCTGAGCTCGTTGAGTTGAGTCCGAGTTCGCTTATGGGCGGGTTACATGATTGCTTGATTGCAGATATGGCACTTATGTGCAAGTTATCCATGTATCCGAATTATATTCCGATGTGTTCAACGGGTAAAGTTCTACTCAATGGAGGAATATTCGAGATGTAAAGAGAAGTATTGGTGAGTGATGTGAAATGGTTATTTTGGACAGGTATGTATTTAACCCTCGGGTTGAGTATTGATACAACCACGATAAGGTAATAAGATGATGAAAAATGATTAAAAATGTGATATGTGTTTTAGTGATACATGCTAATGTTGATTGGTATGACTGTTTGTTATGTTACTTATTATTTGCATATGAACTTACTAAGCATTTATGCTTACTCCCTCCTTCTTACTCATTGTAGTTTTGGACAAGCTAGCTTAGGAGTCGGGATAGGTCGAAGGCTCAGTCACACTATCCGAAAGACTTTTGGTAATGGCTTGTAAATTTAAGTATGGCATGTATAGCAGTATACTTTTTTTGTGTAAATGATCTTATGGTATGGTGATGGAATGGTTGAGGAAATGCTTGATAATGATAAATTATGAAAATATTTAGTTTAGATTATATTTGATGTTAAGGAAAATTATTAAGATACTTAGTGCATAAAAACTCATAAAAGGGATGAAATTTGCCATAAACAGAATACTGCAGCAACACTGACGCGAGTTTAAAAATTTACTAAAAATCATATAAATTGAACTTGGTGATGTAATACATATCAAATTGAAGCTTATTATGTCTAGTTTCACATGAAACAAATGAAACAGGTAAAGGAATTATATGTTACAAGATATTTGAATTTTAGTGAAACAGGGTCATAGCAGTTTCTGAATCCCCTGTTCCAACTTTAGAAATTCACCATAAATTTTAAAGATATAATTAGGTAGTTTATTTTATATTCTCAGAATCCTTATTGAGTCTAGTTTCATTAGAAACAAACCTCATAGTCATATGGATTTTTTACAGAGAGAAATGTGGTTCGTAGTAAATAGAGGTCAGACCAGTCAAGTCCTGAAACAGGGGTAACTTTAACTAATAAACTGTACTAATTGGCCTAACCAAAAATTCTAGAAAAAAATTAGTAGATAGGTATATGAGTCTAGATTTAGGGAAAATTTACAGATCTTGATTTTGAGTTTCGTAACTCGAGATATGATTTTTCTTGTGACTGTGATGCAAGTAGCTTAAAAGCTGTGAATGTAGAAATAAATAATCCAAAGTTCTAAATATGTTAAATTAAGCTTAGTAACACCTCATACTCGACTCCGGCGACGATCTCGGGCGTGGGGGCATTACAATCATATTACGAAGTTGATCTAGTCAAAGAAATTAAAGAGGAAGTGAAGGTAATTTGTGATTGTCTAAAAGTCGCTTTGGATAGACAGAAATCCTACGTAGATTTGAAACGGAAAGAAATTGAGTATCAAGTCGGTGATAAGGTATTTTTGAAAGTATCTCTATGGAAAAAGGTTTTGAGATTTGGAAAGAAGGGAAAGTTGAGTCCTCGTTTTATAGGGCCGTATGAGATCACCGAGAGAATAGGGTCGGTTGCGTATTGGTTGGCTTTACCATCAGGGTTGGAAAAGACTCATGACGTATTTCATGTGTCTATGTTGCGCAGATATAGATCAGATTCTTCACATGTGATTTCACCAACAGAAGTTGAGATTCGACCGGATATGACTTATGGTGAGGAACCGGTTAAGATATTTGCATGAGAAGTTAAACAATTGAGAAACAAAAGCATTGCCTTGGTGAAAGTGTTATGAGAAAGACATGGGGTTGAAGAGGCTACATGGGAGCCCGAGGAGGTCATGAGGAAACAATACCCAAATCTTTTTACCGGTAAGATTTCGGGGACGAAAATCCCTAAAGAAGGGAAAGTTGTAACATCTCGAATTAGGGTTTAGTTAGAATAGTGGTTTCGAGACCACAAATCCAAAATAAAAATAATTATTTTATGATTATTTAATGATCCATGATATGATTGCATGTTTGTGTGAAATTTTCATAAAGAAATTCTATGCCTAAAATGTCCAATTTGACTTTAGTGACTAAATTGAATAAGTTGTAAAACTTGTGTTCTAGAAGCTTCAAGCATGAAATTACATTAGTTATTAATTAGAGATATTTAAATAGCAATTTGACCAAGTTTTAAAATTTTGGACAAAATGGCCTGAATAGGAAAAATTTGAAAAAAAAGGCCATAAGGGCATTTTGATCATTTGGTAAATAAAAGAATAAAAATGGAAAAATCAAGCAAAAATGATGTCCATCTTCTCTAAGGGTGCCAAAATTTGGGTAGTCTCCGTAGCTAGGGTTTTCAACATTTTCAAGCTTGATTGTAAGTGCTCCCAAGTCCCCTTTCTAATGTTCTTTACATTTTTGAAGTTGTCATCAACCGATCTAGCCATTTCTACCATTATTTTGAGCTAGGTTTCATGTATGAAATTTGACCCATGTATAATGTCATTTTATTTTGATGTTTAATGGAAGAATATGAATGTTTGATGTGTGATAAACATCTTTTGTTAAGTGATTTTTAGTGAAAACACCTAAAAAGGACTTATTTGTAAAAGGTGTAAAAATGAGTAGTAGAAATGTGAAATAAAGGAAAATGTGGGCTGATATGAGTTAGAATATGAATGGCTAGGCTTGGGTAACCAAGAAATTGCATGCATTTCATTTTACGAACCTAGGCACTAAAGTGTAAATAAGTGAAAAGTTAGGGGTAAAAAGTTAATTTTACCAAAGTATGTGTATATGAGAAATGTAAGTATTGAACAAGTTGAATTTGGAATTATAGATAAAAAAAATTGTGATTCGGGTCTTGATCAAGGGAAAAAAAAGGTTTATGAGGATTAGGCTTGTTTCTATCATTTTGTACCGAGGTAAGTTCATTTGAAAATTGTGCAACATGTATCATACTTTAAATGCTTTAATATTGCATGTATGGTAAGTATATATAATATTAATTTGATGTTGTACCATGTGTTAATGCTTAAATTTTATTATGTATTATTCTTTGATTATTCCATGAGTATTTGACTAGTGCTATGAGCATTGAAATCGATGTTACGAGCAAGTTTGAAAAAAAAGTGGTATCAAAGAATTCTGTTTGAACCTTAGGAATACTTTAGGATACAAGTGACATCTCACTAGGAACTATGTGATCTGAACTCATTGAGTTGTGGTATGAGTTCATGATATATGTGCCATTTGAACTCATTGAGTTTATGGTCTAAGTTCATGATGTATATGACACATGTTTTGGCATCCGGGTACTGGTCTCGTATGTCCTATTGGTGGCTGGGTAGTCTGACATGTGTTGCGGATACCTAACAACCTATGAGAGCATACTCGTGAGTAGCTCGAAAGTGAGCAACATGTGATATGTGATATGAGGTAGCGTTGGCTACATATGAGGCACTTAGGTGCGAGATTATGATGTATCCGATAGTATTCCGAGTGTTCAACAGGTAGTTCTAAATGAAGTTCAATGAGTAATCTTGACGAATACGTCAAAGACAAGAAAGTAAGTTATTATGTGCAAGTGGCATAGGTATGTACATTTAACTCATGAGAATGAAATGACATATGATAAACTTGTGGTAATAATATATATATATATGAAGAATGAGTTAAGAATGTGATAAAAATGCAAGATCATGTTCATTATGTTAAATGTATGATTAATACTCGTTAAATTACATTTTATTTGCATGTGAACTTACAAGCTTTTTAGCTTACCCCCTTTCCTTCCCTTTCCTTTCCTTCTCTTATAGCGTCACCAAGGTAGCTTGAGGATCGGAAGACGTTAGAGACTTGATCACGCTATAAACTGAATATTTGGTTACAGCTAGTCTTATCATTTTGAGTATGGCATGTATAGGGACTTGGTATTTTGTTCTCTGTCATATTTGTGACAGCCCTAAATTGACCCTAGCGGAAAGTGGTTTCGGGACCACTAAACCGAGTCATAAAAATAATTGACCGTCATATTTGATGCTTATTATATGTATATATGCATGTGTGAAAAATTCATGTTTGAATTTTGTTAATTGTAAGTGAATTTATTAAATAGGACTTATGTGAGAAAATTTAGAAATGTGCTAGGCAAATGTAAAGTGGCCTATTTATGCATGTTGCAAATAATTGTACTTGCTTGTCAAATTAACCAAAAACCAAGATGGTGGCCGGCCATGCTATGGGTTAAAGCCTATTATAAACATTTTGTGTTAGTGTTTTATGTTAGAAATAATAAAATAAAAGGTTAGTAATAAAGTAATGAAAAGGAAATTGGTGATGAAAACAAAGTTCTCTCTTTGTTGTTCAACTTGGCCGAATAGAAGAAACAAAGGAGGGGAAGAATTTCGGTCACTTGAATCCTTAGGGAGGTTAGTATATTGTGTTAAATTTGTGAAATGTTTACTTGTTTTAGGTAAATTATCATGGTTCTTGCTTAGCCCATGCTAAAATTTTCACTAATGATGGGTGAATGGAGCCTTCGGCTATGGTTATAAAGGAAGGAATTTTGATTATTTTACTTGAATTTTGATGATGAATGTATTGAGGAAAGAACTTGGTCTTTCTAAAAATATGAATGGTTAAAGCTTATACTAGTAATAGCCGAATTAAAGAATGCTTGATGTCATGAGTAAATGTTGTTCATGTTATTTGGATGAGAAATGGTAGTTAGGTGAAGTAGAGTCTAGCAAATGAGCACATATGT
Source organism: Gossypium hirsutum (assembly GCF_007990345.1). Classification (NCBI taxonomy): domain Eukaryota; kingdom Viridiplantae; phylum Streptophyta; class Magnoliopsida; order Malvales; family Malvaceae; genus Gossypium; species Gossypium hirsutum. The sequence goes on along the minus strand of NC_053430.1, from coordinate 76,390,781 downwards.
GCATTAGTTGCTAAATGGAGAAAAATCGGCTAACAAGTGTGTACTAAGGCCGAATATGATTTTGAATATTATTGAGTAATGTATGTGTTTTGAATTGATGGAATGGAGAGGATGCTTTAATTGTGTTATGAACAATTATATGTTAAATTAAGGTTTGCTAAGCTAGCTATTAAGGTGAAGTGCAAATGTTAGTATTTGATTACTAGTGTATATATGTGTATTAGCCGAGTTTTGAACTTGAAACAAAATGGTATTTAGTCAATACAAGTAACCATATTTGTAGAATGTATTAAGTATATAATCGGCCTCAACATAGACATGCATATTCGGCCACATGAATGAATACATAGATTGATGTTGTACGTTCGACTATAGGTAAGCATATTGATGGCTTTATCTTGACTTAGAAAATCGGCTAAAGGAGAATATTGGCTAATATGTTGAATTTGATTCATGATTTCATACATATATGACTCTAATGCCTAATATATATGGGCTAAGTACCTTGAATTTCTCTTTGATGTTCAAAATGATTAAATCAATTTATTTGTTAAATTAAGCTCAAGAGCAAAGGGGAACTAAATCCAATAAAGGAAATGAAAAGGTGATCGAATAGCCGTTGAAATCGTTTGACAACATCCGAGGTAAGTTTTCGAGCAATGGAACTTAGATTATGATTCGATTAGATCATGTTATATAGCGAATCAAAACCATGCTCTTTGTATGTGGTTATTGAGCCGAAAATGGTAATGGTAGATAAGTGCCTTGTGTTTGAGTTCTAGTAATGAAAATGAAATAAAGATGTGTTATGATTTGTGGACATATGTGCATGATTATTCGGATGATAACCGGACTAAGATCCGAAGGCATTCGTGCGAGTTGCTATATCCGGGCTATGTCCCGAAGGCATTTATTCTAGTGATTATATCCGGGCTAAGACCCGAAGGCATTTGTGCGAGTTGTTATATCCGGCTAAATCCCGAAGATACTTGGGTTTGGAAGTGAGCGATCTTGCTGCAATAATTTCAATTAATACGCTCATAAAATCCAAACGATAAGGTATGTTTCGTATATGCATCAGAAAAGTCGATTCGTTTTAAATAGTATTCGTTCAATTGATTAACGAACTATCGGCCTTTAGTTAGGTTTGATACCTTGTGTATGAATATGTTGATTGAAGCGTGAAGTAAGTATGATTATGAGAATGTGCATATATGAAGTTATTCATTTAGCCATATGAATGTTATACTTTAGTCAAAACTAATTTCATTACTCAAACTTACTAAGCATTAAATGCTTATTCCGTTGCTTTGATTCTCTGTTTTATAGATTTTGCTCGTCAGCTATCGGACTTGGGATTGTCAAAGTCGAAGTCGTCCACACTATCGAAGCCCTTTTGGTACTCTTTTAGTTGAACTCTGATAATGGCATGTATAGGACTGCCCTTTGTTGTTAGTCAAGTACCTTTGGTAATGTATATATTTGGATAGCCATGCGAAAATGGATTATATATATATTGAGCATAGCATTATAATCATTTTGTATGTTGTTCATTGAGTGGTATGGAAATGTTTGGTAATGATTAGCCATTGGAATGGTTAATCACGATCATTTTGGTGCTATGTATGACAAAATTCTAGTTGATCCATGGAGAACCGTGAAATAGGTAAAGTTTACCTTAAAAAAAGATGCTGACAGCAGCAGTGATGTGGATTTGAAAAATCTCTAAAAATAGTAGGAATGGAATTAAATAGTGAATAAATTATGTAATTGAACCTTGATGAATATACTTTCATATGAAAGTAACAAAACGATCATATGAGCCGTATTTTATGAGATGTTTAAGTTTTCGTGAAACAGGGCCAGAGCGATTTCTGGATCCCCTGTTTTGACTTTGTAAATTCACTATAAATTAATCAGAGATAATTAGAAGTCATGTCCTATATGTACAGATTCCTTTTCAAGTCTAGTTTCTTTAGAAACAAACGGCATAAGTATTGAAGCCCTGTACAGGGAGATATCTAAGTCGTAATGCATAAAGGTCAGAGTAGTCGAACCCTGAAATAGGGGAGACTTTAACTAATAAACTGTACTAATTGGCCCAACCAAAATTTCTAGAAAAAAAATTTTAAGATAGATGTATGAGTCTAGTTTCAGGAAAAATTTACGGAATCTGTTTTTGAGCTTCGGAACTCGAGATATGATTTTTAAAGTGACTGTGATGCAGTTAACCAGCTTGTCTGGAAATTTAAAAATGAACTGTGTAAGTAAATGAATTAAGTCCGTTAACACTTCGTGTTCGACTCCGGCAACGGTCTCGGGTACGGGGCGTTACAATATTGATTAGCCAAATGAGTTGGCTCATGAAAGTATTATGATTATTTTGTATATGGCCATGAGAGGTGGCTCATATTGATTATTTGGGTTGTAACCCTAATTATTGTTGCATGCATGCAAATGTGCTTATGCTTTAATATGGTTATGGTTACTTATGGATAATAAGTGTGATGGATGGCATGTATGTTTGGTGTATGAAATATGATTAATGAGTAAAACGATAAATGTTATGCAAGTGGGTAACTTGAACGTAGATCAGTAAAAATGATAGACAAATATGAAATTGGTGTGGAATGCCTTATGAAAGCATAATAGTTTGAATAAGTGATATGTTGGTATTACCAAGTCATAATTTAACCAAGTTCATTTGGTTTATTCACACTTTGATTTTGGTAAAGTTTGATCTCACTAAGGTTAAGGAGGACTAGATGGAAATAGACATGTTTAGATCACATTGCATGTAATTTCCATGTTATGCATCCATACTTGATATAGTCATTTGGTTGTGTTAATATACGTGCTAAAGGATGGATTTAGTTGCAATGTGTGTAATAAGTCACCTAGGTTCTATATTAACCTAATTAATGGACGAGATTGTAACACCCCTCCCCCATATCCAACTCCAGGACAGGGTTCGAGGTGTTACCGGACTTAAACATTCACAAACATACAAAATTGGGTCACCAAAATTCGCCCAAAATTAAAACTTTTCAAACACATACATATCGTCCCTTATACAGGCCTTCGAGGCCTAAAACATACATTGAGACGGTTCGGGACAAAATAGAAAATATTTGATAAACTTAAGGCAACTTAATAAATTTTCTTTCTTTGGAGAGTCATACACCCGTGTGGGTGGGGCCTGTGGTCACACACGCTCGTGTGGGTGGGGCCTGTGGTCACACACGCCCGTGTGGCTTGGGACACGCGCGTGTCCTCAGCCCGTGTAACTGTCTGTTTATGACGTCAGCAAAATAATTTATACAACACGGCCAGACCACACGCCCGTGTACTAGGCCGTGTCCTCCACACAGTTAAGACACATGGCCATGTCTCTACCCGTGTAGCTAACACTTAGGCTATTTTCCAAGCCTTATATTGACCTTATTTTCCCCCATACTTTTACACATCATAGGCATAAATTATAACATCAATTTAATGTTCAATCAACCTATGGTGAAATTCAATTAAATAATTTGCATGTTGTCATACATGTGTTTATTACCCAACACTTAATCTCTACACATTCAACAATTGTCCATGTTCAATCATTATCATCTTACTACCATGCCAGACATTCACTCCATGGCCACAACCATCTCGAATGGTCCTGGGGCATTCATTATGTACATGTGCCATATACTTCTCATACATAGTGAATAGGCATAATCACATAACCACATCACAATACATTAACACATACCATGGACAAATAGGCTTACAAGCCAAAATCATTATAAGCCACATCTCATGGCTATATACAATGAATTAATATAAGCCAACATCTTGGCCAAAACATAAAAACACATATCAATAATTAAGTTCCTATACATGCCACTCACTTGAAGAAATTAAGTTTTACAATACTTCAAAGTTGGTAGCTTGATAGTGTGAGGTTGCCTCCGAAGATCTCCAACCTCGAGCCGACTTAAGGACACTAGAAGAAATGAAAGCGGGAGTAAGATTTACGCTTAGTAAGTCCATATGAAAATAATAAACGTTATAACAACATGTTTCCTTAGGTAAAACAACTATAATTACACTTTTATTCATATTCTGGTCAAGCTGTCTACTCGAGTCATAGTCGATAAATTATTTATATCTCGAGCTACAGAACTCTAAATTAAGATCTGGTAATTTTTCCTAAAACTAGACCCATATATCTTATTACCATAAAATTTCCAGAATTTTTGGTCTAGTCAATTAGTACAGTTTATTCTGTAAACTCTCCCCTATTTTGCTATCCGACAACTTCGACCTCTATCTACTAAAAATAAAATATCTCGTAGTACAAGACTCAGATAATGTTCCCGTTTATTTCTATTGAAAATAAAATCATTGATAATTTCATTCATATGAATTTTAACTCATAATTATTTTTGTACAATTTCTAGTGATTTTCCAAAATTTAAGACTGGGGAGTCTGGAATCACTCCAACTCTATCTCTGAAGAATTCAAATATCTCATAATACATAATTCTTTTACTTACATCGTTTCCTTTATGTGAAACTAGACTCATATGTTATTAAGCCTCTAATTCAAATTTCACCATTTATGGTGATTTTTCAAAGTCGGGCTACTGCTACTGTTCAACACTGTTTCTGTGCAAAATCATAATAGCTATCATAATTTCATTGTCACATTGATCATGGACTCATTATTTCATAAATCCCTTATTCAATTACACAATGTAAGTTAACATGATATTGCAACGCAATTCATAATCATAAGCGTAAGGATAGTTTGTCTTTCAAATCTTTTCACTTGTTCATCATGCATACACATACATATGCATGAATTCGCTTACTCATTATTTATCACCACGCCCATCTCGGGACTTTCATCGCGTTATTCATTATAATACCCGTTGAATTTCTCAAAAATCTCGATGGATAGTCCATTTATCATCAAGTCATACAAGTGATCATCTCAAGTACGCACTCCCGCGAACCTCACATCTTACAGCGGGATAATCAGTCCAGGCTAAATCCCCCATAATATAAACTCATAGAGTATTATCGGGATTACCAGTCCAAGCTAAATCCCCTACAACGACATATACTCAACTGAGATCGGATCTGAATTACCAGTCCAGGCTAAATTCAGATCCTAATTGGATTACCCGTCCGGGCGAAATCCCTAATGCACACATATTCTTCGGGAGGCTTGATCACTCAAGGAACACCCGTCTAGGCTAGATGCTTTCCTATATTTGAGATCAACGGATTACCCGTCTGGGTTAAATCCTTTTCTGCAACACATGCAGGATCTCATGTCATGTAAGCCATGGTTTATCCATCGGATTTCCCTTTTTATTCAATCGAGATTTTTCTCTTTTCATCAAGTATCTCATTATGAATAGCTGATCATGCAATGTACATCCAATTCAACACATTTTCATGTTTATTTAGACATTAGTCCATGAAATAAACATGGTATTGCATACAATTATATTTAGGCATTTGTTACAATATATAATCTTTATATCAACTAAATAAATATCCATCACACAATGCTAACACATCAATTTAAGTTCAAGTAGGAATAATAATATCATTGCATTATCATTGGCATATGAACTTACCTCGGTTTCGAGTACGACTATTTATTTCGAGTTTGTGCTTAACCTTGTTCAACCTCGTTCTAAGCCCGAATCTTATTTTCCTTGATCTACAATATCACATTTAGCCTACTAATTAGTCACATTATTCATATGGGTCCAAAAATCATATTTTTAAAATTTTTCATTTTGACCCCTAAACTTTCACATATTTACACTTTTTACCCAATGCTTATAAAATGATTTTTATTCAATTTCCTTGCATTTCAAGCCTAGACGAATCATTTTTATAACTATGGCAGCCCCTAATTTCCACTAAATCACCCTTTCATGCCTAATTTTACGATTTTTACAAAACGGTCCTTCCGGATGTTTTTATCAAAAATCGCTTAGTAAAAGTCGTTTATTACACACCAAGCCTTCATATTCTACCATTAAACATCAAAATATTTGCATATAATTAATGGGTAAATTTTTAAACACAAACCCTAGCTCAAATAAATGGTAGAAATAGCTAGAACATGTTACTCGGACTTTAAAAATGCATAGAACGTTAGAAACGAAGCTCGGAATCACTTACTATTGAGCTTGGAAGCTTGGCCAAACCCTAAACATCATTGCTTTTGGTACATTCGGCTGAAGCAAGAAGAAATGGACATATTTGGATTTTAAAATTTGTCTTTTACTTCATTTTACCCCTAAATGACCAAAATGCCCTTCTTACTATTCCTTCAAAATTTACCCAACCAAGCCCATTTTTGTTCAACAAGTTATACAATGGTATAATTACCATTTAAGGACCTCCCATATAAAATTTCATAACAATTAGACACCTCTAACATGTAGAAATCAACTTTTGCTTTTTTTTATAATTTAGTCCTTTTGACCAAATTGAGTGCCCAAACGTCGAAATTTTTGAACGAAATTTTAATGAAATAATTTATTGAAATCATAGACCATAAAAATATAATAAAAATAAGTTTTCTTATGTCGGATTTGTAGTCCAAAACCATTGTTCCGTCTAGGCCTTAATTCGGGATGTTACAAAGATTATTTGGAATACCTTTTGGATATTATAGTAAGGTTTTGAGCCCATGAGGTTTTATAATGACATGTAATTATAAGGTAATTAGTATATAAATGTGGTCTAACTAGTGGATTGGTTGAAAAATGTAGACATCACATATATAATAAGGATAATTACATGTTATTATTTACTATCATAAAAGGTTAGCCCAAATTAAAGTGATCTAATTTGGTTCAAGACTTATTGGGTTTCAGTTATTAAATAAAGTATAGATCAAATATGTGTAGACATTTAGTAACTAATTCCTAATTGATAATGGGTTGATTAGAAATTAATGTTCATGTGCAAAAGTTATATATTAGGTTTATGGTCCCCAAATTACACATATGTAACTTTTTTGACATCCATCTTTTGAAAAGAGAGACCCACATTCTCTAAAATACTTGTTTGTTAATTTGGAATATAAAAACCCTAAGATTCAAGATCTCAATATACCAATGTATTAAGGTACGGTTTCACATCTAGTTTTCTTCTTGATGATCTAGAATGACAGATCTAGATTTATGATTTTAAGTTTAATATCATAGTTTTATGGTTCTAACAAGATGCTGTAATGGAATTGCATTTAAGATAAGAGTTTTAATGATGTTAGCAATTAGACACTTTTTCTTAATCTAAAAAGTAGAGAGATTAAATTCTTTGAAATAAAAGTAGCAACTAAATTGATTTTCGGGTCTAGGGGCAAAATGGTCATTTTGCCCAATTATAAATTGTTGAGTACCTAGATCGATAAAATGATTAAATTTGTGAATTTTTATTATTTTAGATCAAGAAATACAAAATCCAAACCTAGACCAGGGGAAAGCCAAACAAGTAGATTAAATTGTCTAGTCGCCTACATTTTGTAATCCGAGGTAAGTTGTATGTCAATAATGCAACTATAATGTTTTAATGTATGATTATATTAATTTTGAAAAAAATTGTTATGATTGTGAATATAAGAATGCATGTTTGTGAAATTAATGTAGTAAAGATTCCCGGTTGAACATTTAGAATAGACTTGGATATTCATACCATGACATTGGGTGGTATCTGAGCCAGTGTAAGACATGTTTGGGACATGCATCTCCCTCGGGATATACAAGCTAGTGTAAGACCTGTCTGGGACATGGCATCAACTTGTTGTGTGTCAGTGTAAGACCTGTCTGGGATATGGCATCAGCCTCGATATTTGAAAGTCAGTGTAAGAGCTGTCTGGGACACGGCATCGACTTTAATGTGCTAGCCAATGTAAGACCTGTCTAGGATATGGCATCAACCTCGATATTTGAAAGTCAGTGTAAGACCTATCTAGGACACGGCATCGACTTTAATGTGCTAGCTAGTGTAAGACCATGTCTGGGACATGGCGTCAATATTTTATCCCATGTTCGGGGCTATTGAGTATTCGGTAGTATTCCAAATGGTTCAACAAAAGATTTATGATTTATATCGAAATAAGAAAAGTTATGACCATGTGGTGAGTGGTACAGGTACCTATTTAAAATGTATGAGATATGGGCTCGATATATGCCATATGAATTGTATTGGATGGTAATGAGCCAGTTGTGCTTATATCTACTTATGGTTTTCATGAACAAGTTATGCAAGGTTATGAGCATATTGTTCTATGATAATTAGTTGATGTTTATTTTCATGCAACTTACTAAGCTTTATGCTTACCTCATTTCCTTTTCATTTTCTTATAGTGCCGCCAAAGTAGCTCGTGGATCATCGCCTACGTTGGAGAAGCCAGTCACACTATCATTTTGAAGCACTTGGTATAGTTAGTTCCTTTATTTTGATTATGACATGTATAGGATCCTTTGATTTTGTTAAAGTGTCACATTGTTTTGGGCCAAATTTGTTGGCTTAATTTAGTACTTGAATCATTTTGTATAAGGCCATGGATAATGGATAATATTGAAAGTTTTTTTATGAATGCAAGAAAGTCTTTCATGAATATGAAAATTGTTGGCATGGTCGTATATGTATGAAATGTGTATAGACCTTAGTTATGGTTGCTTGGTTGAGAAACCATGTTGTGATAGACTTGGGTATGATAGATTGTGTTTCAGGGTGGCAAGGGGCTTGGTAGATAGCCCTATATCATCCACACGGGTAGACACACGGGCGTGTGTCTAGGCTGTGTATGACACACAGTCAGCCCCATGGGCGTGTTGTTCGACCGTGTGTCCACTGCACCTCGAAATTGCAAGCCAGTATACATGGTAGTAAGTACACGGGCAGGGACATGGCCGTGTGTCTCAGCCGTGTGGAGGACATGGCTTCTGGCCACGGGTGTGTGCCTTGGCCGTGTGCCCCTAAATTGTTGCTGACGTCAGAAAGAGAATGTCAAGGTTTTTAGACACGGGCTAGGACATGGGCGTGTCATGGCGGTGTGAGGGACATGCGCCATGAACACGGGTGTGTGTTAGGCAATGTGAAAACCCCTATAGGTTCGAATTTGGAATTTAATTCACACAAGACCGAGCTCAGGCGTGTCCCTTTGTGCTTAGGCCATGTGAACCACACGGGCCTTTAGCACGGCCATCTCATAAGGGCCACACGGGCGTGTTGCCCTTCCACACGGGCGTGTGCCCTGCTTCAAGTCTCATTTTTCAAAGTTTTCAAAGTTGTTGGGATTAATCCCAAGTTATTTCCAAAGCGTGATTTGGGCCTCATAGGTCTATATTAAGAACTTTTAGATTAAAAGAGAAAAGTTTTAAGTTTGACCTAGTTTTCATAACTCGGAAATGATTATATGCATGCGGTTAAGTCAAGTAATGCTTCGTGCCTAGTCTCAGCCTCAGACTCGGGTAAGGGATGTAACAATAACAGGAGAAATCAATTTTACTGAAATCAAGGTATAAGGAAAGTTTGGAAAGAGGATATTGAACAGCCCAATTTTGGTGAAATCGAAACAGTGGCTCGGGACCATAAATCCAAGCCAAAATAAAATTTATTTTTATTTTATTATATGATCCGTATTATATTAGAAATGTCATGTGAAAATTTTGATAAGAAAATTTTACCCATTATGTGTTTAATTATGGGAAGGACTAAATCGCATAAAATGCAAAAGTTGAATTCTAGTAGCTAGAAGGATCAAATAGCTATGGAATTCAAAACTTAAGGTCCTTATATCATAATTAGACCATTAATAAAATGTTAGTAGATATTTTTGGATGATTCATCCATGGAAAATTAGAAAAGGGCTAAGGACTAAATTGGAAACCAAAATTATTAAAGATGATAAATTAATTAAATAGAAATAAAAATCATTTTTATCATCTTCTTCCCCAAAATAATACATGGAAACCCTAGGAAAGAAAGAAGAAACTTTCTTGGCCAAACTGGGTAAGTTTTCTTATCCCGTTTTTAGTAATTTTGATATTTTTAAAACTGAAATAACTTAATTTATCTATTTAGAGGATCAATTTGAGAAGTTATCAAAGTATGGAAAATGCGTCATGGATGAATATGCTGAAAATTAGAAATTTATGATAGAAAATGAAAGGTTGTTGATAGATAAACAACATTTACAAAGTGATTTTTGATGAAAACATGATTTAGGGACTAAAATGTAAAGTTGAGAAATTTGATGAATAATGCTAAATTTTTATGAACACATGTGCTATAAATTTTGTAATGGGATTTTGGTTAGGCTCGGAATAGGGAGTAAATTTCACAAATTTTATTTTCCGAGCCTAGGCATAAAGTGGGAATTTATGGAAAAGTTAGGGGCAAAATGATAATTTTGCCTAGGATGAAAATTAGGTCCACTTGAATCTGAAATATGGTAAATTGATGTTAAATTTACTCGTATAGATCTAGATAGACCAAATTCAGAGTTAGAACGAGGAAAGAGGGAAATGTCGAATTAGTAGATTTTACGTACACGAACATTGTCGAGGTAAGTTCGTGTAACTAAATTGTATATGTTTTTATGTTGAATTTAATGTTGTGTTTATGAATTGTATAAATGCCATAAATATGTGAAATGATCAGATACTCATTATAGCCCGATAAATGAAAATGCCCAATCAATAATAATGCTCAATAAATGGTAAATGATAAAAAAGTTACTTATATGCTTGAAATGAATGTGGCATGTATCTATTTGATTTAAATGTAAGAAATAATCACATGCTTGTTAATGGTTGAGAAATTTTAAATCTCGTTTGAATAAAGGAAGAATCGATGGATAAATGTAATTTTCCAAAATGATTGAGGTCCTACATTTTTTGTTGACGGGATTTGGCTCGGACGAGTAATCATATTGACTTCATTTATGAAAGCATTTAGCCCGGATGGGTAATCCGGATATAAGTCCTCTCGAGCATATGTTATGGATTGGATTTAGCCCGGACAGGTAACCCAGATCAAGCTCGTTAGAACATATGTCATAAAAAGAATTTAGCTTGGACTGGTAATCCTGTTGTATTCATGTGTGGTTGGAAAGTGTACTCTCTGATATAGTACCTTATGGGTACCATTGGACATGAATTGATGGATCCTAATTCGTACATCTTGAATGTACTACCTATGTATCCATTGAAATTCCGAATAAATTCAATGGGTGAAAATTCTAGACATGAGAAGTTATGAATGGTAAAATGAGTTATTACAAGTATCCGTCTGATGTAACACCCTTTACCTGAGTTCGGTATCAGAACAGGATATGAGGTGTTACCAGACTTGAACACATACATACAAACATTTTTGGGTCATAAAATTTCGTTCGATTTTAAAAATTTCAAACTTCCTCTTAATGAACCTAATATAGACCTACGAGGCCCAAAACACGCTTTGGAAATTGTTCGGGAATAAACTAAACACTTTAGAAAACTTTGTAAAATTTCAAAGCAAACAGGAGCACACGCCCGTGTGTCTTCTTAACATGGCCATGTTGAAGGCCCATGTGGCTCACACGACCTGAACATATTAGGACACGTCTGTGTACCTAGCCCGTGTGAATTTATTTCTCGATTCAAACCTACATGGATTTTTACACGGCTTGGCACACGCCCGTGTCCATGGCCTGTGTCCCTCACATGGCCATGACATGCCAGTGTCTTAGCCCGTGTACAAAAACCTTGACATTTTGTTTCTAACGTCAGCAACCCCTTAGGGGTATACGGCCATGGTACACGTCTGTGTACTAGGCTGTGTCCTCCACACAGTTAGGACACACAACCTTTTCTCCACCTGTGTGGTTACTACTAGCATTCTGTTTTGCCAAATTTAGGTGCAGGGGACAAACAGCCTGACTACACGCCCATGGGGCAGACTGTGTGTTCCATATGGCCTAGACACATGCCCGTGTGGACAAAAACAACGCTATCTACCAAGCCTTTTTGCCACCCTTACTTGCACCAATCTACACAACATCAAACATCTCCAATCCAAGCATAAACACTCATAACCAAAAGCAGCCACAGCCAAACATCCACATCTATGAGAATTTTCATCAAATGCATTTAATAGTAATCAGTATTAGCCAACATCAATGGCCTATACAAAATGAATATCACATCCATATGAGCCAACACTTGTTGCTAAACTAACATGACACTAAACAAAAAGAACAAGGCCCTATACATGCCACACTCAAAACATTTAAACTAGTTATACGAAAAGCTTCAGGTGATAGTGTGATCGATGCCTCCGATGTCCCTTAATTTTTTATGCTATCTTGGTGGCACTATAAGAAAATGGAAAAGAGAGGGTGTAAGCATAAAGCTTAGTAAGTTACAAGCAAATAATTAACATTGCTTTACCAAGTAACATCATACTCATAACATATCATACACTTGCACAAGTTTCTTGAATGACTATAGCCATAACTTACTCATTTCATCCTCACCATTCATATACAAAACCCAAGCTCATTCTCATGAGTTTTGTGTAGGTACCTGTACCACTTGCAACATAATCATAACTTTTCTCAATCATGATATAATTTTTAAATTACCCGTTGAACCAGTTGAAATAGTAAATGGATACCCGATAAGCCTCATACAAAAAGGTAAGATGCCAATGCCATGTCCCAAACATGGTTTTACACTGGCCCTCATAAATCGATGCCGATGCCCTATTCAAACATGGCCTTACACTAGCCCACATGTCGAGGCCGATGCCATGTCCCAGACATGGTCTTACACTAACTCTCATATCAATATCGATGCCGTGTTCCAAACATGGTCTTACACTAGCTCACATATCGAGGCTGATGCCATGTCCCAGACATGGTCTTACACTAGCTCTCCAATCAATGTTGATGCCATGTTCCAAACATGGTCTTACACTGGCTAACATAACCCTAGTATCATAGTATGGATATCCGATCTATTCCTACGGTTCAACAGGGAGTCTCACCACATCAAATTTCATCATGCATATTCGTAACGAAATATAGTATTTCATGCAGTATCAATAATTTGATGCATAGTAACAATAGAGTTGTAATATTTACATGCAACTTACCTCGATATACAAAAGGCAGACGACTAGTTGGATTTATTCTACTAGCTTGGCATTCCCCCGATCTAGGAACGGATTTCATATTTCTTGATCTAAAATGATAAAAATTCACTGATTTAATCATCATTTTAATCAATGCATTTTGTAATTCATATTTTGGAAAAATGACCATTTTGCCCCTAAACTTTCACAAACTTACGATTTTACCCCTAGGCTCGTAAATCGATTTTTATCAAATTTCCTATTTAACCAAACCTAGCCGAACCTTTATTGCACTTATGGCATCTCCCAATTTTGATTATTTCACACAATTACGACCTATTTTATAAGCTTTACAAAAAGGTCCATTTTAAGTGTTTTTCATGAACATCACTTCACAAGACTTATTTATTTCACAACTATAACTCATTTTCTTCCATAAAGTTTCAGCTCATAACATAAATTCTTTCATGCCAAAACCCTAAACTCTCAACCATATTGCAAAATAGTCCCTCTATTAGCTAAATTAAGCTACAAGGGTCCCAAAAGTACAAAAATTATCAAGAAAAATCATCAAAATCACTTACTTTTGAGAGAACTTAATGACTGAAACTTTCAAGCTTCAAAAACCCCTTTCTTGCTAATATTTTCAGTGGAGAAGTTGAATGGTAAAAAGATGAAGCCCTTTTATTTTATTTTATCTTATTTCTAGTTAAAATAAGCTACCAACTTCACCTAATTTTGACTTTTCTATTCTTCTTTGTCTTTGTGGCCAGCCAACCCCATTGAAATGGGTCTATTTTCCCTTTAAAGACCCCTAATTATGATTCTCTAGTTATTAACACCATTTGCTAGAAAAAAAAACTTTTGCCCTTTATGCAATTTAGTCCCTTTTCGCAATCGCTAAAATTAATTCATCAAAATTTTCATGCATCCATGTAAACGTGCTATAACACATAAAATACTATTAAAAAGAATTTCTCTGACTTCAGATTAGTGGTTTCAAAACTACTGTTCTGACTAGGCCCAAAACCGGGCTGTTACATCTGAAATACAAGTAAATAATGATACATGACAAATGATATATGAAAACACGAGATGATGATATTTGTACATGGACTTTATTTGATGAATATATTTTCATTCTTGATTATATACTTGTACACCTTAAGTGTGCTAATCTTGGCCTTGATATTCCGAGTAATATGAGTAAAATTCTAATGTGAAATGATTTAAACTTGAAATGAACTATTATAAAATTATACTTAAAATAATGAGATGAATTATGCATATTGAATGAATACATGTTGTGGAAAGCATATCTGCTTAAAAACTTGATTGTTGTTGAGCCCATAAATGATTTGATGTTATTATGAAATATATGACTAACAAGGGCAATGAGAATGTGTGTAGGGCTTGAGCTCAAAATGATTGATTATGCCTTACATAGTTACCTCAAAATAGAATAAATGGTAAGTTAAGTACCATGCTATACGAACTTACTAAGCATTTTATGCTAACTTAGTTTTATTTCCTTATTTTAGAGTAAATCAGAAGCTCATTGGATTGGAAGCTTAGTGAAGATCACTCACACTATCCATCGGCCTATATCGGTGTATATGGTAAATCAATTATGGTTGTAATGGCATGTATAGGTTATATTTGTTGTATTGGCATAAATGTAACTGATGCTTGTAATTTAGCCATTGGAATGGCTAGTAATGGTTTGTTTCGATATATTTGTAAAGTCATAATATGGTAGCTACATATGTGTTAAGTAGTTGATGAAATTATGCCTATCATATGGACTAAACCAAGGCAAGAATTTGAACATGTATCCATGTAATGGTATGCAAGTATCCATGTAATGGTATGCCATGTTGAATGATAGAGTTTGCTTAACTTGAATGCTTGAAATGGTTAGTATTGGATGTGTGTTTCAAGTGTAGGTCATGAGTGTGATTTTGGGTTATAAATGAAGCTATAAATGGCTTTATTTTGTCCACACAGGCGTATGACTAGACCGTGTGTGACATACGGCCGGGTACATGGGCGTGTAGTTGGTCGTGTGTCCCCTGCCCCTAAAATTTGAGAAACAGAATGCTCAAAATTGAGCACACGGGCGGAGAAACGGGCATGTGTCTCAACCGTGTGTGCTACACGGCCTAGAACACAGGCATGTGTATTGGTCGTGTGAAAATTGCACCTAATTTCGAAATGAATTAATTGACCACATGACTTAGCACACGGGTGTGTGTCATGGACGTGTGCACAAGTCAGAGAGTTATACGGGGTCGAACATGGCTTGCAGCACGAGTTTGTTCTAGGGTCACACAAGAGTGTCCCTTGGACCACACGGGCGTGTGAACCCTGCACCTTGGTAGATTTTTGAAATGTCACGAAAAATTCTTAGAGTTCCCGATTTAGTCCCGACTCGATTCTAATGCTTGTATTGGGCGTCGAGGGTCCAATTAAGAGACGTTTGAAATGATCTCGGTTAATGAAAAGTAATTTACATAAATTATTCGTAAAATATTTTGAAAGTTTCGGTAATGCTCTAAAGCCCTATTTCGACGACGGATACGGGTTAGGGGTGCTACATTTATTGGTATCAGAGCTACAACTCGGACTGAACTTAGCGTTTGTGGAGTCTAGAAATACATGCCATTATGTAACTTGTGATAGTGTGACATCTCCCAACTCTGATGATAATTGTTTTACAAATAGACAGAGATGCTTTCCAACCGAGCTAATTCTGATACTGCTGAAAGTGATACACATATGCTTGAGTAAAAATATTGCTTACGTTAAAAGGGGACTTGTAAAGGTATGAAATAAATGTTTTATAGTGAACATGTTAATGATACACGTTAAGTGATATGTGTGTATTTATGAAAGTTAAATTTTGAGGCTTACGATCTCCTCCCCCTCACCAGTACAATTTTATACAATGAAATTTGCAAGATTTATATTGATTAAGTTCATAAGTGTGAAAGAAGAGTTCGAAGGTTGAATGATTAATGATGTAGTCAAAATTGAGAATGGGTTAGTAAGTAAAGACGGTATTAAAAGAGATGTTAGATTTTTCTAAAGATTATTCTGAATATATGATGTCATTGTTAAGGAAGAAGATTATTCATGAGTTATTGACTTATATAGATATGATATTTACAAAATGGATTAGCCAAAAAAAAAATCTAAATTGACTCTTTCAATGAATTGAATAATGTAAGATTATTGATGACTTTATTACTCAGTGGAATGGCGATGAAATTGTAAAGATATTTGAATACAACTGTTATAATTGAGTATTTTACAACAATGTTTTCTGGGTACTCTATAAGTTCTGTTATTCTCAGAGGCATATGAAATTGTGCATGTTCAAATGCAATATTTATCATATTGAAAGGCTGACTAATTATAATAGATAGGATTACTAAAAGTTTGGTTGCTTCATAAGAGATATTGCTCTATTTTTCTTAGGTTTTATCGTGATTGATATAAGATTTGGTGATAAGGTTCATATGATATCATTTCCTATTTCTACAGATTGAAAGCCTGAATTGTGAATATGCAAGTATATTGTCTTTATCACTGTTGTTTCTACTAAGTATGCGTGATATTACTCTTCTGAATTTTCTCAAAGATATCATCAATGTCTTTGTTATGTAAACATGGGCTACTTGTGAAAGATATTCTTTGATCAAAGGTAATTACATTTATTATCGTTATAAATATTGACTCGATCATGAGGTATCGTGATAGAGATCACATATTATAGAAATTGTGTTACTACATTGGTTATTATTGGGGGCACTTTCGGTATTCCCTCTTTTAAGTTGAGGTGCACTATTGATATTGAAGTGTTGCGTTATCTATACGGTTGAAATGTCGGTCATATTAATGCACTATGGTTTTAAATCTATCTAATGGTTGTGGCTTTGAAAAAACTCAAATCTTCAATGCTAATAATTGAAATAGCTACATTGATGACCCAATTATTACAGAAAAGAGGTAAGATTTGAATGGACTGATAAATATCAGTAAAGTTTTGACCAGTTAGAAGCTCTGTTGACCGAAGTATTAATTCTGGTTCAGCATGAATCGGGTAAGGAATTTGTTATTACTTTGATATACTATTGAATGGGATTAGACTGGTACTTGATGCAGTGAGGCAAAGTAATAGCCTGTACTTTCAGATAGTTAAAAAAAACCACATGGAAAGAATTACTCAATACATGATCTAGAATTGCCTACTATTGTTTTTGTATTGAAATCTGACAACATTACTTATTTGGTAAAAAATGTCATATATTCACTGATTATAACAGTTTGAAGTATCTGATGTTACTAAAAGACTTGAATCTGAGATAGAGATTATGGTTTGAAATGTTGAAAGATTATGACTTGATAGATGAATATCACTTGGAAAGAGTGAATATGATTACAGAGATTCTGAGTAGAAAATCTCAGTATACTTTGTAAGCCATGGATGTCGATTATGATTTTCTGATAATAGCTAAATTTTAACTGAGCATAGAGCTAAACCGATGATTTTACAACAGATCAGTACAACTCAGAAAAGTAATAATGATTTGTAAGTTAACTGAATACAATGTGAAATAATTTCTAATTCAAAATTTCAGAATAGATTTGATAAATGTCTATTATTCAGAGACAGAGTCTGTGTAATAAAGAATTTAGAGTTTATACAGAAAATTTTACATGAATGATCTTAGTGATATGATGTGATCGTCTCGTGATAAGTTTTATATTTATGATTGATCGTACTTGAAAACTAACTATTATCACGATGAAGGCAAGCGCACCTATCGAACAGTAGTATAGTTTATAGCAAGACCGAAATGTCGAACCCACAGGAACTAAAAGTACTAGTATTAACTTTCTTTTTATTATATAGCCTAAAAATAAGAGGACTTGTTTTATCTAAACTAATTAACTAAACAAAGAATGCACAGGAAGAAAATTGGGGAAATACTTTTGGGAAAACTGATTAATTTGGACAATACCCAAGGAAAAATCCATCTATACTTCACTTGTTATTTGACTCTGAATCAGATGATTTATTCACTTGACTTGATCCGTAGAAATCCATAAGTTATATTATTATCTCTCTCGAGACTAACAATGTCTAACCCTAAGTTGATTAATTGAAATCTCTTTCTAATTAAAACCCCTAGTGTTGCTTTAACTCGATCTATGGATTCCCTTATTAGGTTTCACCCTAATCCGGCAAAATTATGTCACCCTATGTCTAGGCATGCAATCAACCCTGTTTAACTATGCTAGATCTACTCTTAGACAGGGACTTTTGCTCCTCTGAATAAGCACATCAATACTTGAATCAATATCCTAGAATATTAAGGCAAGAATTAAGAACTCATAATTAAGAACAAGTCAAATATTTATCATATAATTCAGAAAAATAATAGCAAGATCCGTCTTAGGTTTCATTTCTCTTAGGTATTTGGGGGATTTAGTTCATAAGTTTAAAAGAAAACATCTTAGAAGAATAACGATAACAAAACATAAAGAAACCCAAAAATCTAGAAGGAAAGTGAAGGGAGATCTTCAGTCTTGAAGGAGAATTCGGCTTCTGAGGTGGATCAATCGGCTTTCTTCGGGTAATTACTTGCCTCCTACTCCGTGTGTCTTCTCTAGGTACCTCCTGGGTGTTTATATAGGCATTAGAATGCTTCAAAACCCTCAAGAGTGGCCTTTTTCAAATAGGACTAGACTTAGACTCGACAGGGACACCCCCGTGTGACACGCCCATGTGAGGTGGCTTAGGCCGTGTTGCAATCTGTTAAATAGACACGGGCGTGTGAACTACCCGTGTGAGGGAGTCCGGGCCGTGTTGATTTTCCACGTTAACCCATTTTCTCCATTTTTAGCCCATTTCTCGCTCTTTTTACTCTCCTATGCTCACCTAAGTATAAAACATGAAATTAAAGGATTAGGAGCATCAAATTCCACAAATCTGATGATAATTCATCCAAAAATATGTTAAGCATAGGATAAAAATATGTATAAATTACGACTTATCAAATACCCCCACACTTAAGTGTTTGCTTGTCCTCAAGCAAAATCCTCAACTCACAATCAAAATAAATTCTTCTCAACTTATAATTCTCATCAATAGTATCTCAAACTAATCCATAAGTAATCATACATTGAAAATTCAACTTGAAGAACATCAAAGTTTCAAACATTCCAAGCTGAGCATTTTATCACGAAAACATAGGTGTCTCCCCTCATCTAAGTAATCACCTTTGACTCAAAATATCACAGAATTCAACATCCTCACTAAAGATTCACTCAAATCACTCGAAGTGTTTAAGAACAACAAATGAAGCACTCATTAGTCAATATGAAAAGTTATTACCATAGGCTTGCGTGAAAATCAATTCTCCATCACTATATATTGAGATGATACATCAATCAAAAGGTATTTAGAGGGTTGTAACGTAGCTTTGGTTAGGGGGTGTGGTCATAAGCTAAAAAAGAAGGCTAGAATCGAGATTGAATTGAAAAATTACCTAACTAGAAAAATACTACAATTTACAATTTACATTCCTAATTGAGCTTTTCTTCATGGATGACATCGTTTTAATCTAAGCATTACATAATTTCATAATAATAATTTTTTTAATAACAAATCAAATATTATAGAACTTTGCTGAAAAAAACATAGCTAAGCAATTTATTCAAATCGAATCTCGACAAAAATAGGGATCAAATTAATTGAGGGGACTTTAACAATAATGGGTTATGGGTTAATATTGAGGGTAAATCAATGAATAGCTTGTTAAGCTCAAGGGGATTCACTAAGGGTTAATTATGGAGGTAGGCTTTTATGGAGTGAGTGTGTTAAAGCTAGGTGCCTTTATCATCTCAACATATCAAATCAAAGGTGTGGTCTTGACATGCATAATCAAGCAAGTTTTAGAATAACAATTCGATATTGACGCACTCAAAACAAAAATAAAAGTGAGCATGAAAGAAATAATATATGCTTTAAAGGCTCAAGATCTCACAAAAATTATGGCTTTTTGATGTTTAACCTGTGAATTTCAACTCAAGATAATACCTTAACTTGGGGAAACAACCTAAAAAATTTTAATTCTCAAAAATCAACTTTATCATGCTTGATTCTCTAATTCCTTAAAGTCTAACAATCAATGCATAAATGCCTATGTTTTAGTTCAAGACATATCAATAAAAATCATAAATTAATTAAAATTCATTCTAATAATGATATGAGAAGATTAATTGAGAACAAGACAAAATTCAGGGATTTTTCTGATAATGATATAAATATCCCCCCACACTTAAGATGTACATTGTCCTCAATGTACAAAGTTAGATTTACTGAAAAATATAGATATAAGATCATAAGATAGGGAGAGAAGTGAAACTTACTGAATGTTAAATGGATTCCTTGAATTGGAATTATGGAAAGTAATCGGCCAAGGCAAGGATGAGATTGGAGGAGTATCCTCCGGTGGTGGTAGAGGTTGGGTTCCACAAGTGTTGAGCCAAAAGAATATTATAACTAGTGGTACCTATGATCGTGGTCGAGCAAGGCATGGCAATCGTGGAGGACCTTTTCCAGTGGAGTTACAAATTCCTAAGTAATAGTGAGCTTTGGAGCTCTTTATAACTGCAATAGAATCAATAACTCTTTAGGAAATATAAAGTAGCATGATTACTCGTAAAGAAATGGCCGAAAATATAAATTGTTTAACATAAATTATAAAACCTAAGGATGAAGTAAAAATAAAATTAAAGAAAAATAAAACAAAATGTAGTTTTAAAAAGATAAAAGTAAAAACATAAAAATAATAAATAAAAGTCTTTAACATCTTCATTGCTAGATGCTTCGTGAGGTGGGGGCGGTGATGAGATGTGAAGGTGCTGAAAAATCTGATGTAGAGTTGCATCAATGTGATCAAATCACTGAAAACATTGTTGCTCGAATCGAGTGAGGTGCTCAAAGATGTCAGAGAGTGAAGCCGCCGCATGAACTGGACGATGAATAAGTGGTGGCTAAGAGTCTGGATCATCGTGAGGTAGAGGGACATCATCGGCAATGTCCTCTAGGTCCTCCTGCTCGGCTACCTGGATGAGGCGGTACTGAGGAGGATCAAAT
Organism: Gossypium hirsutum; assembly: GCF_007990345.1. NCBI lineage: Eukaryota > Viridiplantae > Streptophyta > Magnoliopsida > Malvales > Malvaceae > Gossypium > Gossypium hirsutum. Next base: position 76,369,459 of record NC_053430.1, on the reverse strand, counting down.
CCACGTCGTCGCTCGATCATCCTCATATGCAGCATACTCGAGATGCCCTATAGGGACATCTAACCAATGAAAGAAAGGGAGGATGCTTGCACCGTCGTCTTGAGGAGACCGAAGTACCATGCCAGGCGAGTCACATAAGGGCTTATGGAAATAACTCCCTTTCTGTGCCGCTCCATCTAATGGTGAATGCGAGGACAATGAAATAGGCGAGGTCGAATACGTGCCCATCTACCATGCTCCATAAAACGTAGGCGTCGTGGGTGTTGACGATGCCGGTGCTCTCTCTCCGGCCTGTCAAGGTGTGGGCTAGGTGGCCTGTAAATATCTTAGGGATGGGGCGAAAGCCGATGCCTTTGAGCTGCTGAGGTCATAAGTGGCCGAAGCAGGAACGAGGGCCTTCCAGCAGTTTGAAGGAGAGTAGTGTATGTGGCGATGGAGGTTGTCAAAGTCGTCGTCGTCCATGAACTCCTCTGTATATAGTCCCAGTGTGACTCTGAACTCAGGAACACTCAGCTAATGAACTAAACCGCCGAGACGGAACTGGACCATTCCAGGATCATCGAACTCTATCATAACAACTTGAAGGTAGAAGGTCGAGCAGAGTTCGAGTGTGAGCTCAAGGTAGGTCGGCTCGATGATCTCAAAGAAGAACCCCCAGGGGTCAGTAGTCAGGAGGGCCCAGACAGCGTCAGTGAGTTGGATCTGCTCGAGTGCGGCCCAATCAATGCAACGACCCACACCTAGGGGTCAGGCCCGTAGTATCTGAAAGGGTTCCTCCTGAGGTCCCAGGGGAAACTGTAGGAATAGATGCCGGATTTCGGTGGTAGGACCCAAGGAGGATGCTGCTCCTTTACGCTTCTTCGAAGAGGGGACCACAATCTTCTTGCCTCGTGGATTTGACATGATATACTTGTAAGAAGAACTACTATTATATCCTAATGAATAGAAAAAAATAACATATACTAACAAATTTGACAAGAAATTTACCACTAACAAATTCAACCAAAAACTACTAACACTAACAAGACTCCACCAAAAGCAATCAAACTTGATGGCAGAGATGTTATGGCAAATCGTATAGAGATAGCATGACTAGATTCAACATGAAAAAGACTAAAGTAGCTAATAATGGTAAGAAAATGGTATAAAAAACGTGAAATAAATCCTAAGAATGAGGATGATATGATAAGCAATTAGTAGCAAAATGTAAATAATAGGGTAAAAATTAAGATTATCATGATAGTAAGCATCAAAAGAAAGGAAAAGAGATGAGAAAAATGTTAGTGGAGGACCGGTGCTGGAGGAGCGGCGGCGTGATTGTGGGGTGAGGTTGGGGTTAGCCACGGGCGTGGGTATTGAGGCCGTGTGATTCTTGCAAGGGTGAGAAGAGGGGAAAAGGGAAAGAGAGGGGAGAAAATGAAAGAAGAGTGGAGAGTTTAGGGGTAGTCGGTCGGTGGGAGGGGAGAGATTTCGGTAGCTAGGGTTAGGGTTTTGGGGAAGGGATGATGAATAGTGGGAGGTTTATATATATATTGGGGCACACGTCCATTAAGCATGCCTATGTGCCCTTATTTCAGCCCGTGTGTTTCATGATTTTCAAATTTGGGCATGTCTAAAATTCGGCCAACGCCCATGTTCTTTGGGCGTGTTGGTGCACACAGTCGTGTCGCACGGCCGTGTCCTGCTTCGTTCTCTTCTCCCATGCCCATATATATATGTGCACGCCCGTGTTATTTTGACAGTATTGACCACGGCTGGTGGGCACGGGCGTGTTGCACGCCCATGTTAATTTGGCAGTTCCGACCACGGTTTATAGACACGTGCGTGGCTCACGCCAGTATTGATTTGATAGAATTGCCCACGGCCATATCACACGGCCGCGGTAATATATCGAATCCCGTGTTGGGGAAAAATTTTGCTCTGTTGCACGGCCTAAGGCACATCCGTGTGCCTAGCCGTGTGGATGTGAAAAACCTGAGTTCAATGACTCAGTTAGTGATTTAGATGTTAAAAACTACAATTTAAAAAAATCAACACCGTTAGTGCTCGGGTTGCCTCCCGAGAAGCGCTTATTTTGAGTCCAAGCTCAACTTACCTCTCTTGTTGCGTGGTCATGGTGGTGTGAGGAGTTTACACTCTTCCTTCCTGCTATCAATTTTATCAAAATAAGGTCTAAGTCGAGTATTATTTACCTTAAAAGCTCTGAATACAGTATGTGTTACCTCGACTGTACCATGCAGGAAGATGTTCATTACCGTGAAGGGAGTCACTCTGTCCGTATCGTGCTCTAGAGTAGCAATTCGGAGGTCCTTTTCTTCTAGCAATACTTTGTCTCCAACTTTAATTTCCTTTGTTTCAACCCCATGTTCATTATTGTGTCGCTATGATTTTTCGTGTGCTTTTGGTTTTCCCTTGACAGGTGTTCGCCATTCATCTAGTTCTTTAATCTGTAGCCTTCATTCTTCATAGATGTGTCCTTTGTTGTTACTTGAACAAGGCTCATTTATGCTCATCGAACATGTTTCCTACAAAGAAGGTTGCACCACATGATCAGTATTAGTAACACGATTTATACAACCACCCTCAATATTCGATTTGTTACTCGAGTTACGAGCTTGAAGAGTGATCGTTTCATCACCCACACAAAGTGTGAGTTCACCTATACCAACATCAATAATGGTTCTAGCAGTTGCTAAAAAGGGTCGTCCTAAAATCAAAGGTATGTTACTATCCTCTTCCATATCTAAAACAACAAAGTCTACTGGGTAAATAAATTTATCGATTTTAACAAGAACATCTTCAATGATACCCCTAGGAAATCTAACGGTTTTATCAGCCAATTGAACGTTCATCCTAGTTTGTTTGAGTTTCCCAAGACCTAGCTGTTTAAACATTTTATAAGGCATAATATTAATGCTAGCCCCTAGATCAGCTAATGCACTATTCACGTTCAAACTACCAATCAAATGAGGAATCATAAAACTCCCTGGATCTTTCAACTTGTTGGGTAGCTTATTCCATAGAACGGCTGAGCAAACTGCATTCAATCCTACATGCGACGCCTTATCCAACTTTTGTTTATTTGCTAAAAGCTCCTTTAAAAATTTAACTGCGTTTGGCATCTGCAAAAGAGCTTCAATAAACGGTAAGTTAATGTGTAATTTCTTTAATAGTTTAAGGAATTTTCCAAATTGTTCATCCGTGTGGTCTTTCTTAATCGCAATGGGGTATGGCACATGAGGTTTGTACTCTCTACTTACTGGTTTTTGCTCATCGTGGTCCACCTCACCTTTACCTTTACTCGCCTCAATTCCTTGCCTTGGTTTTGGTTCAGGTTCGACTAACCCTTTCTTATCTCAAACGATAATCACATTGAGTTGTTCCCTTGGGTTAGATTTAGTATTACTCGGCAAGCTACTCTGTGGTCATTTAGAATTTAGTTTGGCAAGTTGGCCTATCTGGGTTTCGACCCCTTGGATCGACACTTGTTAATTCTTAAGTGCTGTTTCGGTATTCTAAAACTGAGTTTCTGACACCGAGATAAACTTTGTGAGCATCTCCTCAAGGTCCAACTTCTTTTCCTACTAGTAAGGTGGTTTTTGGAAACTTGGGGGATGTTGTGGCCTTTGATTTCCTTGGCCACCCCACGAGAAGTTGGGATGGTTCCTCCAACCTGCGTTATAAGTGTTACTGTATGGATTATTTTGAGGTCTAGAATTATTATTACCCATATATTGAACTTGTTCCTCCTCGGTGCTAGGGTTGAAGGATTGATATTCTGTGTGCGCTCCTCCTCCATTTGAATCGCACCACATCACTGGATGTATCTGAGTAGAACCATAAAAATCATCAATCTTTTTATTTAAAAGTTCTACCTGGTTAGATAGCATAGTAACCGTGTCGTGGTTGAAAACACCAGCTACTTTTGTTGGCTTTATTCTCATGACTTGCCACTGATGGTTATTCAGTGACACCTCTTCGTTAAATTCATAAGTCTCTTCAGGTGTTTTGTTGTTTAAAGTTCCACCGGAGGCTGCGTCGATTAGTTGTCTTGTTGAGGGGTTTACACCATTGTAAAAAGTCTGAACCTATAACCATAAAGGTAACCCATGGTGAGGGCACCTTCTTAATAGATTCTTGTATCTCTCTCATGCATCATAGAGTGTTTCTAGATCCATCTGCACAAAAGAAGAGATATCATTCCTCAACTTAACCATTTTAGTCGGCGAAAAATATTTAAGTAAGAATTTTTTAGTCATTTGTTCCCAAGTAGTGATTGACCCTCATGGTAACGAATTCAACCACTGTTTAGCCTTATTCCTCAATAAAAAGGGAAACAATCGAAGGTGAATGGCATCGTCAGAAATGCCATTGATCTTAAAGGTGTCACAGAATTCCAGAAAAGTTTCCAAATGAGTGTTTGGATCCTCGTCTTGCAAACCATCAAACTGAACAAACTGTTGTATCATTTGAATTGTGTTAGGTTTCAATTCTAAATTATTTTCAGCAATAGCAGGTGTAACTATACTCGATTTGGCTCCTGTTAAAGTAGGTTTAGCATAATCATACAAAGTACGAGGAGCAGGATTCTAATTTATTGGATTTGTAGCAACCATAGGAGGAAACTGATTATTCTGATTTTCAGCCATCTCCTCGGTTGTATTGTGGATTTCTACCTCTTGTCCTTCCTCTATGTTTCATAGGTTTCACTTTATTTCTCTTAATTTTCTATGAACTGTGCTTTCAATCTCACTGTCAAAAAGTAATGGTCCTGACGGGTTTCTTCTAGTCAGAAATTATAAAAACATGTCAAAAGAAAATAAAAGAAAATTTAGTAAAACTAACAAAACTAAAATAAAATTTAAATTACAATAAAATAAATGGCTAAAGTAATAAAAATTAAGCATTCCTAATATTTTAGTTCCCCGGCAATGGCGCCAAAAACTTTATATTTATGATGTGATCCTCTCGTGATAAGTTTTATATTTATGATTGATCGTACTTGAAAAATAACTATTATCACGATGAAGGCAAGTGCACCTATTGAACAGTAGTATACTTTATAGCAAGACCGAGATGTCAAACCCAGAGGAACTAAAAGTACTGGTGTTAACTTTCTTTTTATTATCTAGCCTAAAAATAAGGGGACTTGTTTTATCTAAACTAATTCACTAAACTAAGAATGCGCAGGAAGAAAATTGGGGAAATACTTTTGGGAAAACTGATTGATTTGGACAATACCCAAGGAAAAATCCACCTATATTTCACTTGTTATTTGACTCTGAATCAGGCAATTTATTCACTTGACTTGATTCGTAGAAATCCCTAAGTTATATTATAATCTCTATCGAGACTAACAACGTCTAACCCTAGGTTGATTAATTGAAATCTCTTTCTAATTAAAACCCCTAGTGTTGCTTTAACTCGATCTATTGATTCCCTTATTAGCTTTCACCCTAATCCGGCAAAATTATGCTAGATCTACTCTTAGACAGGGACTTTTGCTCCTCTGAATAAGCACATCAATACTTGAATCAATATCCTGGAATATTAAAGTAAGAATTAAGAACTCATAATTAAGAACAAGTCAAATATTTATCATATAATTCAGAAAAATAATAGCAAGATCCGTCTTAGGTTTCATTTCCCTTAGGTATTTGGTGGATTTAGTTCATAAATTTAAAAGAAAACATCTCAGAAGAATAATGATAACAAAACATAAAGAAACCCAAAAATCCCGAAGGAAAGTGTGTAACACCCCAAACCCGGCCCGGACATTATGGCTAAATTTGGCACGTCACATTGAAGTGTTTTAGCGAAAACCTTATTTTCATTGAAAACCCTTCTTAGAATGAGAAACCTTAATTAACTTATAAAAACTCTTTTTCAATTACGAAAGCTTGTTTAAAACATCTGATTTATGAAAGGTTGTCATTTTATAATTAAGTTGCGAAAACATAGAAAAACAATCTGTGATTTAGGAAACCCATGTTCACCTTCTCATAATTACAACAAATAAAAATAACAATCCAAATAATAATAAAAGGGAAGGGCTTATTTCATTCCATTCTGAAATTACCTAATAAGCTAGAAACTATATGCTTTCTTTTAAAAAAACAAGTCCAAGTCGTCTTGCTAGCTGGCCACCTCCGAGTCCCTCCAAACATCGAAGCTTCTACTGAGCATCACCTGAGAAAAATAAAAGAAGGAGTGATTTTTTGAAAACTCAATGTGTACAACCCTCGACGAGTGATAAGCATTTATCAATCCATAAAATCATACATGCAATGTAATGCAGTGCAATCCACCCCAATAATCCAACTGTTACACATCAACTCTGTCCCCCGATACACATCATGTGGGGATATAAATATTGACCTACCCACCGATACACATCAATGGTAGCCCGATTGCCGAACCACCTTCATTGCAGCAAGCTACCAATCACATATTGAGCTTAAAAGCTGTCGGTAGACCCACGATTGTCAAGCAACCATGCGATCCTCATATACTTCCTCCGTTCCATAATTCCTAGCCCATATACAACCTAAACAGAATATCGTATGTATGCAGTAGATATACATGTAACATCCATAAATCTTACATTCAACAAATAGGGGTAATTTGGTCATTTTTTCCCTTAGGGGCATTTCAGTAATTTCTCTTTATTAGGTTTATTACTTACCTTGGCCCGTTAACAAGTCTTCGCTGGCTAAAGTGAACAGATACTATGCACCAGGTAGGATTCCAGAGAAGAGGAGGTGAATCATTAAGACCACTTAAGTACCAAGCTCTCCTTAGATCCAATCCTAGACATAGATATACCCATTACTACACCTTAACCTTATGACTCATCCATGGTCACAATTAATTAATCAAGTTTTATGTCAATTAAACAGTATTCAGATACTAGGCCCAAAACCCCTTACAGAGCCTAAACAAGTCTACATACATGCATATGGCCCACTAGGCCCAATCTCATTCATATGGCCCATTAGGCCCAAATCACATTTGTATGGCCCATTAGGCCCAAATCACATTCATATGGCCCGTTAAGCCCAAATCACATTCATATACATGCTTTCATATAATTTCCATCACTTAACACCAAGTGGTCAATTTTGCCTATTATTAGCCCAACAGGCCATCAGGCCCACTTAGCCCATCCTGGCCTGGTTGGCTAAACCACGGCCCAAGTTCATGGAATTGCCGATGAGGCCTCAAATAACCTATCAGTTTCCCCCGTACGAGTGTTCGCGCACTCGCAAGACTACCGTTGCCAAACTTTCAACTTTTGTCGATCTACTGTGTGTGTAATGTATGTACACACCTGGTAATAAACCGTGCTGCAATCCCCCTTAACATGAACCTACAATCGATATCACACAATCACATATATTTATCGAATACTTTACCAAAGCCGAAGTCTCACCTTAACCTTACCTGAAACCCCAAGTCTTAATAACTTTTCCTTGATCACTAATCACGAGTGCTACCCAGATCTGCATTAACCTTTATCGTTAAAAACATATTGGGTGACTTGTATCCAGCATATGTCACCCTTTTCTACTAAAGCCTATTCGGCCAACCTTTACCGAAGTAAAAAACACTAACCAAAGTTTCAACACCTAGGGAGCAAATCGGCAGAGATCCAAAAGACTGGGATTCAATACTAATCCTACCAAAACCGATTAGAAGAAGTGAGGGACAGAGTGATCTATACTAGCAAAATCAATTGAGAGAACAAAGCACTTACACTAGAATTGACCGAGTGGAAAGGGTAGTGGCGGCACAAAGGATATTCAGCTCTTGAAACTTGTTTGGTAAAAGAGGTTATTCGAAACAAAAAGAAGTAGAAATCGTTTAAAACTAGAGGTGAATCAAAAAGAAACCTTTGAGTAAGGAAGAATGGAGAATCGGCACAAAGAAAAAGAAAGAAGAACAAGGGATTTCTGGCTTTTAGATCTTTGGAGAAAAAAGGTGCTTTCTGGGAACAAGGTGAGGGAGAATTCGGCATTAGCCTAGCAACCTCACATTCGACACCTATATATAGCCTCTATGGCTGAATTTCCTATGCCCAAATTCCCAATTCGGCTCCACTCTTCTTCACTCCTCATCTCCTAATTTTTCTCCTTGATAACTCCATAATCCCCTTCTCAAATTTCTCCTCTCATCACTCCCTACAGTGTTCATATCCAATGCCACCACTGTTCATCCCTTAAGCAAAAATAAATCCTTCTTTTGAGCAAGGACAGATTCGAGCCCTGGACCACCTTGTCATGCATGTGATACCACTTGCCACTCCACCACAAGGCTTTCTTTTGTCCAATTCTTCCTTCATTTATTTTAAAGCCAACGTACTTCCAACAAGGTTCTTTTAATAATTAAACCATAATTTTCATCACCCCTAAGTTCGAACTCAAACCTTAACCAAGACCTACTATCACATAATTAACATTTGACTAGGAATGTTAAGCACAATTTTTATCGAAACTGAAAAAAAAAGAAAGTTTGGGATTTCAAGATTTTTGGGGCGTTACAAAGTGAATGAAGAACTTCAATCTTGAAGGAGAATCTGGCTTCTGAGGTGGATCAATCAGCTTTTTTCGAGTAATTCCTTGCCTCCTACTCCGTTTGTCTTCTCTAGGTACCTCCTAGGGTGTTTATGTATGCTTTAGGATGCTTCAAAACCCTCAAGAATGGCCTGTGTGACAAGCCCGGGTGACACGCCCATGTGACACGCCTGTGTGAGGTGGCTTAGGCCGTGTTGCAATATATTAAATCGACACGAGTGTGTGAACTACCCGTGTGAGGAAGTCCTAGCCAGGTTGATTTTCCATGTTGACCCATTTTCTCCGTTTTTGGCCCGTTTCTCACTCTTTTTACTCTCCTATGCTCACCTAAGTATAAAACATGAAATTAAAGGATTAGGAGCATCGAATTCCACAAATCTGATGATAATTCATCCAAAAATATTCTAAGCAAGGCATAAAAATGTGTATAAATTACAACATATCATGATACTATGTGATACGTGATATTCGTGACAGGTTTTAAATATTTATAATGAATCGTTCTTGAAACTAACAATTATCACGATGAAGGCAAGTGTAACTATTGAACAGTAGTATAGCTTTAGCAAGATCGGATTATTGAACCCAAAGGAACTAAAAGTACTAGTATCAACTTTCTTTTCATTATCTAGCCCAAAAATTAAAAGGGTTTTGTTTATCTAACTAATTAATTAAACTAAGAAATCACAGAAAAGAAATTTAGCGAATATACTTTTTGTAAAACTCGATTGATTAAGACAATACCTAAGGAAAAATCCACCTAGACTTCACTTCTTATATGACTCTAAATCGGACAATTTATTTATTCAACTTGTTCTGTAGAGATCCCTAAGTTATATTATTATCTCTCTCGAGACTAACAACATCTAACCCTAGATTAAATAATTGAAATCTCTTTCTAATTAACGCCCTAAGGTTGCATTAACTCGATCTATGGATCCCCTTATTAGGTTTCACCCTAATCTGGCAAAACCTTGTCACCCTATCTTTATGCGCGCAATCAACTCCGCTTAATTATGACAAATTTACTCTTAGACAAGGTCTATTCCTCCTCTAAATTGGAGCTTAACTTGAATCAATATCCTGGAATATCAAAACAAGAATTAAGAACACATAATTAAGAACAAGTCAAATATTTATCATACAATTCAGATAATAATAACAAGATCTGTCTTAGGTTTCATTCTCCTTAGGTATTTAGGGTTTTTAGTTCATACTAATGAAAGAAAACATCTTAAAAGAATAAAAATAACAAAACATAAAAAAACCCAAAACTCCTGAGGGAATTTGAAGGGAAATCTTCAGTTTTGATGCTGAATCCGGCTTTTGAGATGGATCGATTGGCTTTCCTTGAGCAATTCCTTGCTTTCTCCTGTATGTCCCCCCTCTTCTCCTCCTCTAGGGTGTATTTATAAGCTTTGGAATGCCTAAGATCCCTCAATAGTGGCCTTTTCTGAATAGGACTCTGCTTGGGCTTGACAGGGACACGCCTGTGTGACACATCCGTGTGCGATTACTTCAGGCCGTGGTCAAGTCTGTTAAATAGACACGGGCGTGTGGTCTACCCATGTGAGTCGTGCTTTTATTCTACCAAATTGATAGGGTCATGTGGTCTACCTGTGTGAGGAAGTCCAGGCCGTGTTGATTTCGTACGTTGGCCTATTTTCTCTATTTTTGTCCCATTTCTCATTCCTTTCACTCTCCTATGCTCACCTAAGTATAAAACATGAAACTAAGGCATTAGAAGCATCAAATTCACCAAATTTAAGGATAAATCATCCATAAAATATGCTAAGCATGGGATAGAAATATGTAAGAATTACGATTTATCAAATACCCCCACACTTAAGCGTTTGCTTGTCATCAAGCAAAATCCTCAACTCATAATCAAAATAAATTTTTCTCAACTTATAATTATTATCAATAATATCTCAAACTAATCCATAGGTAATCATACATTGAAAATTCAACTGAAAGAACATTAAAGTTTCATACATTCCAAGTTGAGCATTTTATCATGAAAACATAGGTGTCTCCCCTTATCTAAGTAATTACCTTTGATTCAAAATATCACAGAGTTTCACATCCTCACTAAAGATTCACTCAAATCACTCGAGGTGTTTAAGGACAATAAATGAAGCACTCAATAGTCAATAATGAAAAGTCATTACCATAGGCTTGCATGAAAATCAAATCTCCACCACTATAAATTGAGATGAAACATCAATCAAAAGGTCTTTAGAGGGTTGTAACGTGGCTTTGGTTAGAGGGTGTGGTCACAAACTGGACGAAAGGGTTAGAATCGAGATTGAATTGAAAAATTTCCTAACTAGAAAAATGACTAGTCATCAATTGCATACAACAGAGCTTTTTCTCAGAATATGGATTCTAACTTCTTTAGCTCAGAAGATCACTACTACTAATATGTATACATGTATTTTTTTAAGAACAAGTCAGATTACAAAATAGAATAAAACATAGCTAAGCAACTATTCCAACTCAAATCTCGACAACAATAGGGATCAAATTAACTTAGGGGATTTCAACAATAATGAGTTATGGGTTAATATTGAGGGTAAATCAATAAATAGGTTGTTAGGCTCAAGGGGGTTCACTAAGGGTTAATTCTGAAGGTAGGCTTTTATAGAGTGAGTGGTTTAAACCTAAGTGTCTTTATCATTTTGACATATCAAACCAAATGGTGTGGTCTTGACATGCATAATCAAGCAAGTTCTATAATAACAATTCAATACTGACACACTCATAATGAAAGTGAGCATGAAAGAAATAATAGATGCTCCAAAGGCTCAAGATCTCACAAAAATTATGGCTTTTTGATGTTTAAACTTGTGAATTCCAACTCAAAATAATACCTAAACTTGGAAGAACAACCTAAAAGTTTTTAATTCTTCAAAAATCAACTTATCATGCTTGATTCCCTAATGTCTTAAAATTTAAACAATCAATTCATAAAATGCCTATGTTTTAATTCAAGATATATCAATAAACATTACAGACTAATTGGAATTCATTCTAATAATGATATGAAAAGATCGCATGAGAATAAAACAAAATTCAGGGATTTTTCTGATATAAAAGACCCCCCACACTTAAGATGTACATTGCCCTCAATGTACAAAGGTAGATATATTGAAAAAGATAGATTTATAATCAAAAGATAGGGAGAGAAGTGAAACTTCCTGAATGATGAATGAATTCCTTAAACTGGAGTTTTGGAGAATAATCAGCTTGAGAGTGAAGGAGGATACTCTGGTGGTGTTAGAGGTTAATTAGTCCATAAGTCCTGTGCCAAAAGAATATTATATCTGGTGGTAGCTATGGTTGCGGTCGAGCAGGACGTGGCAGTCGTGGAGAAAGTTTTCCGGTGGAGTTTTTAGTTCCTATGTAATGATGAGCTTGAGGAGCTCCTTATAACATTGACAAAATCAGGAACTTTTTAGGAAGTATAAGGAAGCATAGTTACTCGTAATGGAATAATCGAAGTTGAGAATTCTAAAATAAAATTGTAAAATCTAATAGAAATAGGCTTAAAGAAAAAATAAAAAGTAGTATTAAAATAGAATAAAAATAAAAACATAAAATAATAAATAAAAGTTTTTAAACATCTTCATCGCTAGGTGGTTCGCGAGGTGGGGGTGGCGATGAGATGTGGAAGTGCCGACAAATCTGCTGTAAAATAGCATCAATGTTATTGAATCGCTGAAAACACTGTTGCTGGAATCGGGTAAGGCACTCAGAGATGTCAGCGTATGAAGTCGTCGCATGAACTAGACGAGAGGGTGGTGGTGGCTGAGACGGTGGGTCCTCATGACATGTAGGGACATCATTAGTAATGTCCTCAGGGTCTCCTTCCTCAGCTGATTGGGCTGCTGTGTTGAAGAGGTCGAAGTGTCGTGCCAGTCAAGTCACGTAGGGGCCAATGGAGATGACCCCCCATTGATGTCGCTCCATCTGGTGGCGAATGGCGAGGGCAACAAACTAGGCGAGGTCGAGTACATGCCTGTTTTCTATGATCCATAGAAAGTAGGCGTCGTCAGTGTTGACGACGCCGGTGCTCTCTCGACGTCCTGTCAAAGTGTGTGCCAAGATGGCGTGTAGGTACCTCAATGAGGGAGAGAGAGTCGATGCCTTGGAGTGGCTCGGGTCGTAGGTGGCTGAATCGGGAGAGTAGTGGATGTGGCGACGGAGAGTGTCGAGGTCATTATCATCCATGAACTCCTCTGTGTACAGGCCCAAAGCTATAACAAACTCAGGCACACTCAACTGGCAGACTAAACCGCCTAGACGGAACTGGACTGTTCCAGGATCATCAAAGTTGGTCATGACGTCTTGAACATGGTATGTCTAGAAAATTTAAAGGGTGAGCTCAAGGTACGCCGGCTCGATGATCGCAAAAAAGAGGTCCTATTGATCGGTTGTCAGAAGTGCTCGTACATCGTCAGCCAACTGAACTTGTTCAAGCGCTGTCCAGTCAATGCGGCAGCCCACACCTAAAGGTCGGGCCCGTAGGATTTGGAATAGTTCCTCCTGATTGCCAGGTGGAAATTGGAGGTATGGGTGGCGAATTTTCGCTGTAGGGCCCAAGAAAGATGCCCCTTTTCGCTTTTTTCGAAGCGGGGATGGCAATTTTCTTGCCACGTCTTGATATGGTATGCCTGTAAGAAGAACAAAGAATATAATGTAACTAACTAACTAAAGAATTAGTCATGAATATAGTTAAACTAACCAGTCCTAGCAACAATACTCAGCAGTTTAATCTAAATGATAGAATTTTATATAGCAATTGGCATCCTAAAAAGCATGATTATTTTCAACATGAAATGACTGAACTAGACTCTATGGGAACACACAAAAAGAATGAATGTATTAGAAAGCATTGACTAAAATGGCAAAGAATAAATGTATAAGCATGACTATAGTGAGAACTATGAATATAAATAAAAAATCTACCAAATAAAACCATAAGAATCATAAAATTAGTAAAAGAGATAAAGAAAATAGAGAGAACAGAGTAAGCAAACGTTAAAAAGATGAGAATGAGTGTCGAAAATGAAGTTGGAGGCAGCATACGGGCGTGGCAGGGAGGCCGTGTGGATTTACAACGGCTAGGGTTAGGGATTTTGGGTGAAGAAGATGATGAATAGTGAAGAGTATTTACAGATTTTGGGACACACGGCCAAGGGACACACCCGTGTTCCCCAATTTTTTCCTGTGTGATTCGCGAATTTTGAATTTGGGCGTATCTGACATTTTCCTCACGCCCGTGTTCCTTGAGCATGTAGGTGCACACGACCGTGTCGCGCGGCCATGTATATCTTCTTTCGCTTCTCCCACGCCCGTGTATGTGGGCCCACGTCTGTGTTAATCTGACAGGTTCGACCACGGGTTCTAGACATGGGCGTGGCGAATGCCCATGCTATTTTCTCATGTTCAACCATGATTTTAAGACATGGGCGTGTCGCACGCCCGTGTTGTTTTGGCAGGTTCACCCACGATCTTAACGCACGGCCATGGTGACTTATCGCATCCCATGTTAGGGAAAATTTCGCCCTATTTTTACACGGCCTAAGGCACACCCATGTGCCTAGCCATGTGTGCTTTAGAAAGCCTACGTTCCATGAGTCAGTTAGTATGTTAGATGTTAAACCTAAAATTTAAAGAAATTAATATTGTTAGTGGTCGGGTTGCCTCCTGAGAAGCGCTTATTTATAGTCTAAGTTCGACTTACCTCTCTGGTGTGTGATCATGGTGGTTCGAGGAGTTTATACTCCTCATTCCTGCTATGAATCCCATCAAAATAAGGTTTTAGGTTGGTATTGTTTACCTTAAAGGTGCCGAATTTGGGATGACTTACCTATCTTGTACCAAATGGGAAAATGCTAAGTACCGTAAGAGGAATTTCTTCATTCAGTTTGGTAGTGTCAATATGAGAATCTACGGCATCTAATGAAACTTTATCTCCAACCTTAAGTTGATTTGGTGGGAAATTGAGCTCGTTCTGGCGTAGTTTTGGTCTATCGTGTTTTCTCGGTTTAAATGTCAGCCATTCATCTAACTTTTTGATTCATAACCTTTGTTCTTCATGGGTAGATTCTTTGTTGTGGATTGAACATGGCTCATGTGTGTCCTTTGAACTTATTTCCTGCAAATAGGTTACACTGTATGATAAATCTTAGTAGAACAATTTGTACAATCACCTTCAATTTTCGATGTGTTGTTCGGGTTGCGAGCTTGAAGGTTGATTGTTTCGTCTCTTGCACGAAATGTGAGTTCACCTATGCCAACGTCAATAATTTTTCTAGCCGTTTCTAAAAAGGGCCTTCCCAAAATTAAAGGAACATTATTGTCCTCTTCTATGTCTAAAACAACAAAATCAACTGGGAATATAAATTTTTCAATTTTAACGAGTACGTCTTCAATGATACCCCTAGGAAATCTGACAGTTTTATCTGCCAATTGAATGCTCATCCTAGTTTGTTTGGGTTTCCCTAGACCTAGTTGCTTAAACAATTTGTAAGGCAAAACATTGATACTAGCCCCTAGATCAGCCAACGTATTACTAACATCTAAACTACCAATTAAAAAAGGAATCGTAAAACTCCCAGGATCTTTTAGTTTGTTGGTAGCTTATTCTGAAGAATGGTTGAGCAAACCGCATTCAGCTCTACATGCAACCTTTCATCTAACTTTCGTTTATTTGCTAGAAGCTCCTTTATAAATTTGATTGGGTTCGGCATCAGCGAAAGTGCTTTAATAAACGGTAGGTTAATATGTAGTTTCTTTAAAAGTTTAAAGAATTTACCAAATTGTTCATCTGAGCGGTCTTTCCTTGTCGCATTGGGGTATGGCACACGAGGTTTATATTCTGTACTTACCGATTTTTGTTCGTTTTGGCCTACCTCATTCTTACCTTTGCTTACCACCGGTTCTAGCCTTGGTTTTTCACTAACCTTTCCTCATCATGAATGGCAATTGCGTTGAGTTGCTTCCTTGGGTTAGATTCAATGTTGCTTGGCAGGCTACCTTGTGGTTGTTCAGAAATCAACTTGGCGAGCTGTCCAATCTGAGTTTCGAGCCCTTGGATTGATGCTTGTTGATTTTTGAGTACCGTCTCGGTATTCTAAGAACGAGTCTCTGACACCAAGATGAATTTGGTTAGAATCTCCTCTAGGTTCAACTTTTTCTCCAACTAGTATGGTTATTGCTAAAAGCCTGGAGGGGTGGTGATTTCTGATTTCCTTGGCCTCCCCATGAAAAATTTGGGTGATTCCTCCAACCTGCATTGTAAGTATTGCTATAAGGATTATTTTGAGATCGAGGATTATTACCCATGTATTTTAACTGCTCGTTCTCCATGTTGTAGCCATAAGGTGGGTATTCTGAACTATTCGATCCACCTCCACATGCTTCGCATTGCATTACTGGTGAACCTGTGAAGAGCTAAGAAAACAATCAATTTTCTTATTCAAGAGTTCTACCTGATTAGAGAGCATGGTGACCAAATCGATGTTATAAACGCCGGCTGGTTTCGTTGGCTTTATCCTCATGACTTGCCACTGATAGTTATTCAGTGACATCTCCTCTATAAAGTCATAAGCATCTTCAGGTGTTTTATTATTGATGGTTCCGCCAGCAGCTGTGTCAACTATTTGTCGAGTCAAAGGATTCAGGCCATTATGAAAGGTTTGAACCTGTAGCCAAAGTGGTAACCTATGGTGAGGGCAACTTCACAAAAGGTCTTTGTATCTCTTCCATGCATCGTAGAGTGTCTCCAAATCCATCAACACAAAAGAAGAGATATCATTACGTAATTTAGCCGTTTTAGCCGGCAGAAAATATTTTAGTAAAAATTTTTCGATCATTTGTTTCCAAGTAGTGATTGACCCTGGCGGTAACGAATTCAACCACTATTTTGCTTTGTTTCTCAATTAAAAAGGGAATAACCAAAGGCAAATGGCGTCATCAGAAACGCCATAAATTTTAAATGTATCACATAGGTCTAAAAAGTTTGCTAAGTGAGCGTTGGGATCTTCGTCCTACAAACCATCAAACTGAACAAATTGTTGTATCATTTGAATTGTGTTAGGTTTCAGTTCAAAAGTATTTGCAGCTACAGAAGGTCTAACTATGCTCGATTCAGTTCCTATTAAAGAAGGTTTAGCATAATCATGCATAGTGCGCGGAGCAGGATTTTGATTAACAGCAATTGCAAGAGGTAGCAGATTTTCTTGGTTTTTAGTCATCTCCTCGGTGGTGGTTGAAGTATCGTCCTCTCGCTCGTCTACTGTGTATCTTAAGCATCGCCTTATTTCTCTTTGGTTTCTACGAACTGTGCAGTCGATCTCACTGTCATAGAGTAATGGTCCTGACGGGTTTCTTCTAGTCATAAACTATAAGAACCTACCAGAAAAAGGGGAAAAGAAGAATTAGTAATAAAAATTAGAAATAAATTTAAATTGCATTAAAAGTAAATGGCTAAAGTAATAAAAATCGAGTGTTCCTAATATCTTAGCTCCCCGGCAATGGCGCCAAAAACTTGATACGTGATATTGTGACAGATTTTAAATATTTCTAATGAATCATTCTTGAAACTAACTATTATCACGATGAAAGCAAGTGTACCTATTGAACAGTAGTATAGCTTTAGCAAGACCAGATTATCGAACACAAAGGAACTAAAAGTACTAGTATCAACTTTCTTTTTATTTTCTAGCCTAAAAAATAAAAGTGTTTTGTTTATCTAACTAATTAATTAAACTAAGAAATCACAGAAAAGAAATTTAGGGAAAATACTTTTTGGAAAACTCAATTGATTAAGACAATACCTAAGGAAAAATCCACCTAGACTTCACTTGTTATTTGACTCTGAATCGGACGATTTATTCATTCAACTTCTTCCATAGAGATCCCTAAGTTATATTATTTTCTCTCTCGAGACTAACAACGTCTAACCCTAGATTGGATAATTGAAATCTCTTTCTAATTAATGCCCTAGGGTTGCATTAACTCGATCTATGGATCCCCTTATTAGGTTTCACCCTAATCCGGCAAAATCTTGTCACCCTATCTCTAGGCATGCAATCAACTCCACTTAATTATGACAAATTTACTCTCAGACGGGGTCTATTCCTCCTCTGAATAAGAGCTTAACTTAAATCAATATCCTGGAATATCAAAACAAGAATTAAGAACACATAATTAAGAACAAGTCAAATATTTATCATACAATTAAGATAATAATAACAAGATTCGTCTTAGGTTTCATTCCCCTTAGGTATTTAGGGGTTTTAGTTCATACTCATGAAAGAAAAGATCTTAAAAGAATAAAAATAACAAAACATAAGAAAACCCAAAACTCCTGAGGGAATTTGAAGGGAGATCTTCAGACTTGATGGTGAATTCGGCTTTTGAGATGGATCGATCGGCTTTCCTTGAGCAATTCCTTGCTTCCTCCTGTGCCTCCCCCCTCTTCTCCTCTTCTAGGGTGTATTTATAGGCTTTGGAATGCCTAAGAGCCCTAAAAAGTGGCCTTTTCCGAATAGGACTCTGCTTGGGCTCGATAGGGACTTGTCCGTGTGGCACGTCCGTCTGCGATTACTTCAAGCCGTGGTCAAGCCTATTAAATAAGCACGGGCGTGTGGTCTACCCATGTGAGTCGTGCTTCGATTCTACCAAATTGACTGTCTACCCGTGTGAAGAAGTCCAGGCCGTGTTGATTTTGTACGTTGGCCCATTTTCTCTATTTTGGCCCGTTTCTCGTTCCTTTCACTCTTTTATGCTCACCTAAGTATAAAACATGAAATTAAGGCATTAGGGGCATCAAATTCACAAAATTTAAGGATAAATCATCCATAAAATGTGCTAAGCATGGGATAGAAATATGTATGAATTACGGTTTAGCACTATGTCTGTTTATTTGGGGTATGATAAAATGTATAATGATTTGAAGAAAATGTATTAGTAGCTCGGAATGAAATGTGGTATTTCTGAATCTGTGTTTAAATGTTGGATGTATCAGCAAGATAAGAATGAAACTTTCAAGATGATTATAGCAAGCGAAGATACCGAAATGGAACAGAGACAAAGTTACTATGAACTTTATATTGGGATTATCCTTGTCTATGTAAAAGAGAGATACTATTTGAGTAATTTTCGATTATTTGACGAAGCCTGCACATTCCATCCTTGTATGAGTGGACTTCCCACTTGATAGATTGCTTGAATGATTTGCTTTTGAGATTTTCAGATTATATGATGTGTAAGCTTCTGTTATTTTTTATAGAGATCTACAGTGCATATTCCTATTCTGAAACAAGTTACAAGAAACTCTGGGTATACGGTTACATTTTAGTACCATATTTCATTTTCAGACGGATGATCTATCTAAACATATGATTCAGATCTTGGAAGATATGCTTCGATATTGTGTACTTGAATTTGAAGGTAACTGAGAAAAGTATTTGCCTTTGGTTGAATTTGCTTATTATAACAGTTAACAATCAAGTACAAAATTATACTGTACGAGGCTTTATATGGTTACAAATGTAAAACTGCGACGTTTTGGTCGATGTTTAGTGAGAAAACATACATGGAGTTTCAAATTGGCGACAAAATATTTTTTAAAGTTTCGCCATGGAAGAAAGTTCTCCAGTTTTCCCGTAAAGGCAAATTAAGTCAAAGGTTTATCAAGTCATAAAGATTATTGAAAAGAATTGGACCTATTTCGTATTGATTGTTATTATTATCAGATTTCTATAGAATTCACAATGTTTTTATCAGAATATGTGTTATGACAGTATCGATTAGACCCATCATCTGTTCTTGCTTTGATAAATGTTAAATTGAGGCTGACATGACTTACAGTGAGAGATTGATTGAAATTCTGGCAATTGATGAGAAAAACTGAGAACTAAAAAGGTAGCTTTAGTAAAATTTTTCTCACCATGACATGATATAGAGGGAACTACCTAGGAACTGGAGCAAACTATGAGAAAGTAATGTCTGAATCTCTTTACTGGTAAAATTTTTGAGGACGAAAATTCCTTAAGGGGCGAGAGTTGTAAAGCCTAATTTCGGTGAAATTGGAACTATGGTTCTGGACCACAAATTCGAGCTGAAAATAAAATTTTATTTTTTATTTATTATATGATCTGTATTATATTAGAAATGTCATGTGAAAATTTTGATAAGAAAATTTTACCGATTATGTGTTTAATTACGGGAATGACCAAATCGCCTAAAATGTAAAAGTTGAATTCTAGTAGCTAGAAGGATCAAATAGCTATGGAATTCAAAACTTAAAGTTCTTATATGGTAATTAGACCATTAATAAAAAGTTAGTAGATACTTTTGGAGGATTCATCCATGGAAAATTTGAAAAAGGCTAGGGACTAAATTGGAAACCAAAATTATTAAAGATGATAAATTAATTAAATAGAAATAAAAATCATTTTTATCATCTTCTTCAGCAAAATCATACATGGAAATCCTAGCAGAGAGAGAATAAACTTTCTTGGCCAAATTGGATAAGTTTTCTTGTCTCTTTTTTCGAATTTTGATATTTTTGAAACCAGGATAGTTTAATCTATCTATTTGAGAGGATCAATTTGAGAAGTTATCAAAGTATGCAAAATGAGTCATGGATGAATCTACTGAGAATTAGAAATTTATGGTAGAAAATGAAAGGCTGTTGATAGATAAACAACTTTGACAAAGTGATTTTTGATGAAAACATGATTTAGGGACTAAAATGTAAAGTTGTGAAATTTAATGAAAAATGTTGAATTTTTATGAATATGTGCTGTAAATTTTGTAATGGGATTCTGGTTAGGCTTGGAATAAGGAGTAAATTGCACAAATTTTATTTTCCAAGCCTAGGGACAAAATGGGAATTTATGAAAAAGTTAGGGGCAAAATGGTAATTTTTCCTAGGATGAAAATTAAATCCACTTGAATCTAAAATATGGTAATTTGATGTTAAATTTACTCGTATAGATCCGGATAGACCAAATTTGGAGCTAGAATGAGGAAAGAGGAAAATGTCGGATTCGTAGATTTTACGTACACAAACATTGTCGAGGTAAGTTAATGAACTAAATTGCATATGTTTTTATGTTGAATTTAATGTTGTGGTTGTGAATTGTATAAATGCTATAAATATGTGAAATGATCACATACTCGTTATAGCCCGATAAATGAAAATGCCCGATCAATAATAATGCCTGATAAATGGTAAATGATAAAAATGTTACTTATATGCTTGAAATGAATGTGGAATGTATCTCTTTGAATCACATACTTGTTAATGCTTGAGAAATGTTAAATCCCATTAGAATAAAGGAAGAATCGATGGATAAATGTAATTTTCTTAAATGAATGAGGTCTTGCATTTGTTGTTGACTGGATTTGGCTCGGACGAGTAATCCTATTGACTTCATTTATGAAAGGATTTAGCCCGGATGAATAATCCTGATATATAAATCCTCTCAAGCATATGTTATGGATTGGATTTAGCCCGGACAGGCAATCCAAATCAAGCTCATCAGAACATATGTCATAAAAAAGATTTAGCCTGGACTGGTAATCCTGTTGTATACATGTGTGGTTCAAGAGTGTACTCTCTGATATAGTACCTTATGGGTACCATTGGACATGAATTGATAGATCTTGATTCGTACACCTCGAGAGTACTACCTGCGTATCCATTGATATTTTGAATAAATTCAACGGGTGACAGTTCCAGACATGAGAAGTTATGAATTGTAAAATGAGTTATTACATGTATCAACCTAAAATACAAGTAAATGATGACACATGACAAATGATATATAAAAACAAGAGATGGTGATATTTGTACATGGAATTTATTTGAGGAATATATATTCATTCTTGATTATAGACTTGTACACTTTGAGTGTGCTAATCGTGGCCTTGATATTCCGAGTAATATGAGTAAAGTTCTTATATGAAATGATCTAAACTCAAAATGAACTATTATGAAATTATACTTGAAATAATAAGATGAATTATGCATGTTGAATGAATACATGTTGTGGAAAGTATATTTGCTTAGAAACTTGATTGTTGTTGAGCCTATATATGATTTGATGTTATTATGGAATATATGACTAACAAGGGCAATGAGAATGTGTGTAGGGCTTGAGCTCAATATGATTGATTATGCCTTACATAGTTACCTCAAAATTGAATGAATGGTAAGTTAAGTACCATGTTATACGAACTTACTAAGCATTTTATGCTTACCTAGTTTTATTTCCCTGTTTTAGAGTAAATCGAAAGCTCATTAGATTGGAAGCTTGGCGGAGATCATTCATACTATCCATCGGCCTATATCGATATATATAGTAAATCAATTATGGTTTTAATGGCATGTATAGGTTATATTGGTTGTATTGGCATATAAATGTAAATGATGCTTGTAATTTAGCCATTGGAATGGCTAGTAATGGTTTGTTTTGATATATTTGTAATGTCATAATACGGTAGCTACATATGTGTTAAGTAGTTGATGAAATTATGCCTATCATCTAGACTAAACTAAGGCAAGAATTTGAACACGTATGCATGTAATGGTATGCCATGTTGAATGATAGAGTTTGCTTGACTTGAATGATTGAAATGGTTGCTATTGGATGTGTGTTTCAAGTGCAGGTCATGAGTGTGATTTTGGGTGAGAAATGAAGCTATAAATGGCTTTACTTTTTCCACATGGGGAAACACACAGGGGTGTGTCTAGACCGTGTGTGACACACGGCCGGGTACATGGGCGTGTAGTTAGGCCGTCTGTCCCCTGCATTTAAAATTTGAGAAACAAAATTCTCAGAATTGAGAACACCGGCAGAGACACTGGCGTATGTCTCAGCCGTGTGTGCTACACGGCCTAGAACACGAACGTGTGTCTTGGCCGTGTGAAAACTATACCTAATTTCGAAATGAATTAATTGACCACACGGCTGAGCACACGGGTGTGTGGCATGGTCGTGTGCACAAGTTAGAGAGTTACACGGGGTCAAACATGGCCTGTAGCACTGGCGTGTTCCAGGGTCACACGGGCATCTCCCTTAGAACACACGGGCGTTTGACCCCTGCACCTTGAAAATTTTTTGAAATGTCACGAAAAATTCTTATGCTTCCCAATTAAGTTCCGTCTGATTCTAATGCTCATATTAGGCCACGATGGTCCAATTAAGGGATGTTTGAAATGATCTCGGTTAATGAAAAATAATTTACATAAATAATTTATAAAATGTTCTGAAAGTTTTGGTAATGCTCTGAAACCCTATTCCGACGACAGATACGAGTTAAGGGTGTTATAGGATAAACAGGGTTGAAACTAATAAGAATTGTTTTCTAGTAAAGCACAATTATGGCCAGAGCAGTAGTTATGTCCGCCAACAGTTAGCTTAAAGGAAACAAGGTGTTGGCTACACCAATGAAATAGCAAATTCTTCTAGAAAACAGAGGGAGTCCTAATTTTTGTGCCTTAATTCTTTCTCCTTGAAAATATAGATTTTTGCAACGCATAGTCATATGGGATCTCACTAAGTTTCTTGAACTTATAAAATTTGCTGCTGTATGTAAGCTAGATGAAGACTCGAGGATCAAGAGAAGGGACAAAGCCAGACATTGCCAATATTGCACAAAGGTTGCGACAGTTGTAACATGTAAGATATGTAAAAATCAATAGGTTTAATAAGGTATTAAAATTCTCAAGAGTTTATTTCCCGTATTATTTGAGTTATAATGGGAATTAAATTTTGGGATTTGACATTGTTTAAGTACACGTAATAATTATTTTAGAAAATTTGTTAAATTAATCAGGTTAGTTGTGACATACAGTACCTAGACCCGACGATCAGGTTGGGTTATAGGGTGTTACATTTACTCAACCAAGAGACCAATAGAGCAATTAGATCTTTTCTAGTTGGACAAAAGGTGCTGAATGACAATTGTATTCCACCAATTTTTCTAATCATGTTTAAGTTTAGTAATTAAAGGTTAATTATGATTTATTATGTATTAAACTAAATATAATAGCTAAAAATAAAAGAAAAACAAAATATTTACTTGTCATATTCTACCTCTCACGAAGCAAAGAAAGAAAAAGTTAAGGTTGAGGTTTCAATCTTTGGTTCTAAATAGGTATGTTCAAATTAGTCATTTGTCTTGTAATTTTTATGTTTTTGAGGTCCCAGGAGCTTGATTTAGCTAGCCCGTGTACAAATTTGCAAAACTGTTAAATTTTTTAAAACTTTTCATTGATGAATGTTTGATGAAATTGGTACTAAATTGCTAGATTTTAAGTTTATAAGTGAAAGGACTAGTTTGTAAAGTATAATTGCTAGTTTTTAAACATAGGGACTAATGTGCATAAATTTCAAATTTGGTGTAATATTTCTGTGTTTTTTTTATAATAGAGGGTTATAGAAGGATGCAATTGACATCGGTTTCGAAATCAAAGCTCAAATTTGAAAGTTATGACAATTTTGGTTTTTGGGATTAAATTAAATAAAATGAAAAATGTTAGAGGGCCTTTGAATGATGAAATTGAACTGATACATGCATAAAGTAGGATGATATATGATATGTGGAATTGATAATTTATTTGAATTATTATATAGATTGAGATTTGAACCAAACCGAGGATAACTAAGGAAAAGGCAAAATTACCGATTAGTCTTTACAATTCAACTTTCTGTTGATTTAATTAGGTAACTTCATATGGTGTGTTGTCTTTAAATTTTTTTTGTACTTAAAATTATGAATATATGTATAGTTAATTGAAATTTGGATTGTTTACTATTTGGTACAAAAGATGAGATTTGGACTAAATTGTAAAGAAGTGAATATGAATTTTATATATTGTGATTACCCTAATGAACTTAGTACAAGTCTTGTACAAATGTATATGAATTTATTACCGATGATCATTGAGATCCAATATTTGTTGTGGACTCACACATATATGTGACAAGTTTAGCTCGGACGAGTAACCTAATGTCGTTTTAAAGGTTTAGCCTAAACAGGTAACTGGACATGTATATTTACAACTTTGGTCAAGCTATTTGATGTGTCGATATAAAGTTTTAGCCCGGATCGGTAACCTAACATGAACATATGTTCAACTAGGACAAGCAACAGATGTGGTTAGTACCTATAACATCCCAAACCCGGCCTAGACGTTATGACCGGATCCGACGTGCCACATCAAAACGTTAAAACATTTTTTCATTCTAAGTCTAGGAAATCGTACTTGATGTTCAAAAGATTAATTCATTGAGGGTTAAAGTGAATGGAAGCTGCGCACCAGGTAGGAAACCGGAAAAAGGAGGTGAGTCCATCGGACTGCTTAAGTACCAAGCTCTTTCGGATCCAATCCTAGACATGCACACCGCCATTGCCACACTCTAACATCGCGTATATTTTTAGGTTACCATTGAAATTATGTCTATGTTAGAATAAAACGTATTTAAGTTTGTAAAACGTTATCATAGCAGAAGCCTTGTTTGTAATCGTGTTACTTCGAAATCAGTTTATGTTTTTGGAAAACGAACCCTAGATCTAGCCCATTTTGATAGTTAATATAATTTAAGGTCATCATGATAAGTTATAAGTCAAAACCCAATTAAAAATAATCATAAGCGGCCTTATTACATAACAAAACCCAACTCATCGAAGTAAAGAAAATTGAAGTCCAAATCACCAAAAGAAATCCATATTGCAGAACGAGTGGCCACTCCGAATCCCTCGCAGCTTCAAGCCCACTATGGCTGGGGATTACCTGCATGGATGAAAATAGGGGATGAGTTTGGGGAAACTCAGTGTGTAAAATTGACCCAACCATAGCCCATATCAGCTCAAACCATAGAAACAGAATAAATTGGCCTTAGCCCTGAACAGAATACAGAATTAAGCCCATAGGCCCATAACAGATCAGATCAGATCTTTCATGTATATGCAAAACCCAACACATAACCAACCACATACACCCCCTTACCAACCTTTCACCATGTGGGGAGACTACTCGACCCACCCAACCGCTACACGCCACAGAATTATGCAGCATGGCTTCCAGAACAGATAATGTGATAGAGTCACCAGATACAGATAATCGTGGCAGAGCCACCAAAACAGAAATATGTGGTAGAGCCACCAGATCAGATGATTGTGGCATAGCCACCAGGACGCTTTCTCCAAAATATAACCCATGTCCCCATGCAACAAATATTCATTCATGGCATACATCATACAGATTTAAATTAACATGTTTTTTAGACAAAATTAACCCTAGGGGCATATTGGCCATTTACACCTAGGGGTATCATGGCAATTTTCCATACATAAGGGTATTGTAGTGATTTAGCTACTTCTAGGGTTTTCATGCATATCCTATCCATTTACGTACTATCAGAATACTTACCGCGCATACTTACCAAATTGAGCCCGTTGGCCCATGAACCCGATTTTTGGCCCATTAAGCCCACATTATCAAAATGCACAAAATCGCACGTACTGCAGTTTATTACATTCAGAATACCAAACATACAAACCCAACTATCTTACGAGCATTCGCACACTCGCAAATTCCCAAAATACCAACTTTTCGGTATTTCGGCTTTTCGACTTTTGCCAATCTAGTCTATGAGGGGGTGTCAGTTACACACCTGTTTTATGACGATTCACTAACGAGATCCACGCACGAACTGCCTACTATTATACTACTACCACGTTAATCTTACTACCGAAACGAACTACATATTAACTTCTTACCATATTCGGCCAACAACACATTAGGCCTTAGCGTTCCTACCTTTGTCGAAAATAGTGTCTCGATCCAGATCCGTTCGCTCCACTTGTCCAAGCCCTTGATCAACAGCCTCTTAATCACACTATTACCAAAATAATACTATTATCACAACCCCTTAGGGCTACAAGTCCAAAAAAACGACAACCTCCCTAACCTTTTAGGGATTCCGGCTTTTCTTAAAATATGCAAGATAGACTAAGTTGGAAAGACTTACCACCGATTCTTCCAGTCAACGTTCCCCTTAGTTCCTACTTGATTCTGATGCAGTTCTAAGCCCTCAAACGATAACAAAAGTTGAGCCCTCAGTGATCTCAGTATTCGGCTATGTCCCTAGGATAGTGTGGGAGTTTCGGCTTTTTGCAAAAGTGTAGAGAAAGATAAAATATGAGGGTTTTTACTTGTGGTATTGTCGACAGAAACCTGGGGTTTAGAGGTTGAGAGAATAGGCCAAAGATGATGAGAAAAATAAGAGATTTGGCTAGGGAAAAATCGGTACAAAAGGAGTCAAGTTTTTGGGATTCCGGGATTTGAGGCAATCGGCTATAGTTTTAAAAATAATGGAAGGAAGGTGGTATAGAGTAGGGTGGCTGAAGGATTCAGCTATGGGGAAAAGAAGAAGAAAAGAATAAGTGGATGGAGAGACGAGACAAAGAAAAGAAGAAGAGAATGGTCAGGAAACGGCACCACTTACGACTAATGCCGAATTTATACTGGCACTAACCCTAGCCGAAATTCCCATGCTAAAGTACCTTGGCCGGCCACCTCTTGTTCCTTGATTAGCTCCTAGATTTCCTCCCATATCTGCTCCTAAATCCTATCCCTTATCAACTCCTAAATCCTATCCCTTATCAACTCCTAAATCCTCTCTTGACAGACTTTCACTTCAGTTCCACTGCTTACCTTTTCTGAACATAAAAATAATAATTCCCTTAATATGTTGTCATTGTGACTTGAACCTCAGCTCTCCCTAGCATCCACACGCCACTTTTATAGCCTTGCCAGTGGCGTCACTTAGCCACTTTACCACATGCTTCCTTGTGATTTATTTTACACAATTAATACCTAAAAGCCCAATTAACCAGAACCCCTTTTTTCTTATGGAATTAAAATTAATTAAAACTACCGGGTTTTACCTTAAGCTTGGGCCTTCTAGAGGCCCACTACTGTACTTAATCCTACGACAAACAAACAGGACACAGAAATTTTAAAATTTTCCAACATTTTTAGAATTCTCAAAAATTGGGGCGTTACAACTATACCCTCCTTAAAGAAATTTCGTCCTCAAAATTTACCTGGTCCGAACAGATAAGGGTATTGTTGCTGCATCGCCTCCTCTGGCTCCCAAGTAGCTTCCTCTCTACCATGATTACGCCAAAGCACCTTTACTAATGAGACATATTTCCTTTTCAGAATCTTAACATCTCGATCCAAAATTTGCACAGGCTCCTCCTCAAAAGTCAAATCAGTTTGCACCTCAATTTCTGCAACCGGCACGACATGAGTAGGGTCAGAACGATAACGCCTTAACATGGAGACGTGGAAAACATCGTGAATCCTGTCCAACTCTGGAGGTAATTCCAACTGATAAGCTACTGGGCCTACCCGCTTCAAAACCCGATAAGGCCCAATGAACCGCGGACTCAACTTGCCTTTCTTACCAAACCTCAATATCTTCTTCCAAGGAGAAACCTTTAAAAAGACCATATCCCCTACTGAGTACTCGATCTCCTTACGCGTCAAATCTACATACAATTTTTTCCTATCAGATGCTTCTTTCAAACGGTCCCTAATTATTCTGACCTTCGCCTCAGTATCAGCCACCAATTTTGGTCCAAGAACTTGTCGCTCCCCTAGCTCCGTCCAACAACTAGGTGTACGACACCTTCGACCATACAGTGCTTCATACGGTGCCATTCGAATAATCACCTGATAACTGTTATTGTACGCAAATTCTGCCAACGGTAAGTAGTCCTCCCAACTACCTCGAAAGTCAATCACGCATCCCCTTAGCATGTCCTCCAGAATCTGAAAGACCCTTTCCAACTGACCATCAGTTTGGGGATGGAAAGCCGTACTGAAGTTCAACCGCGTCCCCAATGCCTCATGTAACTTTTTCCAAAACCGAGATGTGAATCTGGGATCCCGGTCAGAGATAATCGAAACTGGGACTCTATGAAGTCGCACAATCTCTGCCACATACAGTTTTGCTAACTTTTGAAGCGAAAAGTCGGTACGTACTGGTATGAAATGGGCCGATTTGGTCAACCTATCCATAATCACCCATACCGACTCTTTCTTCGATGGTGTCAACGGCAACCCACTCACAAAGTCCATGGTTACCCTCTCCCACTTCCAAAGTGGTATCTTTACCGGTTACAACAGTCCAGAAGGTAATTGATGCTCAGCTTTCACTTGTTGGCACGTCAAACATTTTCCTACAAACTCCGTCACTTCTCGCTTAAGTCCAGGCCACCAGTACAATTCTCGCAAGTCGTGATACAACTTATTCCCTCCATGATGCATGGCACATAGTCCCCCATGAGCTTCCTTCAATATTATCTGCCTTAGATCAAAGTCCTTCGGAACACAAATTCTTCCTCGGAAACACAGAACTCCATCACCATTTAAACTGAACTCTGAAATTTCCCCTTCCTTAACTTTTTGAAAACGAGCGACCAAAGACTCATCTTCCAACTGCTTTTCCTTAATCTGGTCCACCCAGGTTGGCCTTACTTGCAATTCAGCCAACAAACTGCCATCATCATACAGACTCAAACGAGCAAACATTGTTCTCTGATCAGATACGGTTCTACGACTCAAAGCATCAGCTACCATATTAACCTTTCCTGAGTGATACTCGATTGAACAGTCATAATCCTTAAGCAACTCAATCCATCTCCTTTGCCTAAGGTTCAGCTCCTTCTGAGTCAACAAATACTTAAGACTCTTATGGTCTGTGTATATAATACACCTTTCTCCGTACAAGTAATGTCTCCAAATCTTAAGTGCAAAGACCACTGCTGCTAATTCCAAATCATGAGTAGGATAGTTCCCCTCGTGAGGCTTAAGCTGCCATGATGCATATGCAACCACCTTACCCTCCTGCATTAACACGCAGCCCAAATCTACATGTGATGCGTCACTGTACACAGTAAAATCCTTCCCAGACTCCGACTAAATTAACACAGGTGCTCAGTCAAAACTTTCTTCAACTTTTCAAAAGCTTCCTGATGGGTCTCAGTCCATACAAACGGTACCCCTTTCCTTATGAGTTTAGTCAGAGGTGCAGCCAACACCGAAAAACCTTCCACAAACCTTCTGTAGTATCCTGCCAATCCTAGGAAACTCCGTATCTCCGATACTGACCTAGGCGGCTTCCACTCCAAAACTGCTTCAATTTTTCGAGGATCCACCTTAATCCCCTCAGCAGAGACCACATGTCCTAAGAAAGTTACCTCCCTCAACTAGAATTCACACTTGCTGAACTTTGCATAAAGTTCCTTCTCTATTAACACTTGTAGCACTATACGGAGATGATCATCATGCTTTGCTTCCGTTTCAGAATATACCAAAATATCGTCAATAAAGACGACTACGAATTGATCCAGAAATGGTTGAAACACCCGATTCATCAGATCCATAAACGGCGCAGGAGCGTTGGTCAGCCCAAATGGCATAACCAGAAATTCGTAATGACCATACCGAGTCCTGAATGCCGTCTTATGGATATCTGTCTCCTTGACCCTTAACTGATGATATCCAGATCTAAGGTCGATCTTAGAAAATACAAAAGCCCCCTTAAGCTGATCAAACAGATTGTCAATCCTTGGCAGTGGATACTTATTCTTAATGGTCAGTTTGTTCAACTGGCGATAGTTAATGCACATCCGCATTGTACCATCCTTCTTCTTCACGAATAACACCGGTGCTCGCCATGGAGACACGCTTGGCCTAATAAAGCCCCTATCCCACAACTCTTGAATTTGTGCCTTTAGCTCCACCAACTCCTTCGGTGCCATCCTATATGGTGCGATAGACACTGGCGCCGTTCCAGGCAACAAGTCGATTCTAAACTCCACTTCTCGGTTTGGAGGTAATCCCGGAAGCTCCTCCGGAAAAACATACTGAAACTCCTTTATGGTCCTTACCTTATCCACTGTCAATCCCTTCTCTTCCCACTGGCTTACAAATGCCAAATAGGCTTCACAACCTTTTCGAATCCACTTTTTGGCCCTCAATGCCGACACCACATTAGACAAATAATCCCTTCGCTCACCTATCATCATAACCTCCTCACCCTCTGTGGTCCTTAACACCATTCATTTTGCAGCACAATCCAAAGTCGCCCTATGCTTAACAAGCCAGTCCATTCCCAGAATAAGGTCAAACTCTCCGAACGGCAACTCCATTAGATCTCCAGGAAAGATCCTACCTTGAGTTTCTAGGGGTACATCCCTATACAGTTTGTCTACCCTAACCGAGTGGCCCAAAGGACTTAACACAGAGACCCCACTCACTATCTTTTTAGAATGCACTCCCAATGACCCAGATATGGCACATGCAACATAGGAATGAGTAGATCCAATATCCACCAAAGCAGTATACGGCATGCTAGAAACCAAAAACGTACCAGTTATGACGTTAGGTGCGTCGCCCTCCTCTCGACAACGAGCTGCAAACACCAGCGCTGGCTGTCGAGCCTCAGCATTTCTGGCACCCCTGCCAGGCGCCCCTCGACCTCGACCCTTTCCGTTTCTATTCCTACCTTGTCCTCGTCCTCTTGGTGGTTCTTCATGGGATGAACAACCCTCTATACAGCAACCTGAGCCTGATCAGCTTTCTGTGGGCAGTCCTTAACTCTATGCTCCATAGATCCGCATCGAAAACAAGCACTGGAACGTTTCCTACACTCACCCAAATGTACCTTTCCACAGTCTCCACAAATTGGCGGTCTAACCACATTCACCAAAGCTGCTCGAATTGGCTCCTCCACTCTCGCCCTTTTGACATTCTTATTTGCTCCACCCGAAGGTCCAGAATCCCTCCGGAAACGGTTCTGATCTTTCTCACGGTTCTGCCTCTCAGTACGCTACCCCTCCTCAGCTATCTTAGTTTTTTCCACCAGAACCGCGAAATCCCGCTCCCTCTGCGGAGCAATCAGCACCTTAAGGTCATCTCTGAGTCCATCCTCAAAGCGAACGCTACGCTCATACTCCGTAGTGACTATCCCCACAGCATACCGGCTCAGCCTCAAAAACTCAGCCTCATACTCAACAACAGTTTTACATCCTTGGACCAGATTCAGGAATTCCTTCCTGCGGGCATCCACATAACTTGCCCCGACGTACTTTCCTTTAAAGGCTGTCTTAAACAGCTCCCAAGTAACTTTATCAGCTGGGGTTCCATCCCTCACGGTGAGCCACCACTGATAAGCCTCATCTCGCAGCAGCGATACGGCCCCCTTCAGCTTCTGCTCCACCGAGCAGTCCAAGTCATCCATGATTCGTTCTGTGGCCTCCAACCAATATTCTGCTACATTCGCAGCGATACCAGACACACCCCTAAAAATCTCCGCTCTGTTGGCCCGGAGTCGTTTCGAAATGGAACCCCGAACTCCATTGCCCGTACTTGCCCCGACAACCCTTTCTAGAACTCGAAGCATAGCCTGCGACAGGGCGTCATCCCCGGCACCACGATCATGAGACTCCACTTCTGTTGCCGATGGTACTGGTGCAACTGCCGCTGGCATATGTCCCAAAGATGAAGATACCGCTCGAGCCCTTCCTCGGCCACGTCCACGGCCTCTTCCACGAGTGGCTCATGTACTCATATCGTATTATCTGATTATGAATTTTATGCATTAATATCATTCCAATGTTTATTACAGATGTTTTATGATTCAGACAGTAATTCAGAGTTGGTTTTCGCAGAATCGATGTCTAGCTACAGTTTCAGTCTTTTAACAAGCTTTTCTAGGATTTCAGTAGCATCCTATCTAGAGTGTTCTAGTAAAGTTTCAGTCCAGATAGATAATTCAGAATATATTTGGAAAAATTCAGAATACTTACAGGCTTAGGCCGGAGATTCGTAATGCCACCTTCAGAAGTCCAGATTTTAAAAACATAATTTTTTTTTGTTTTTTGAAATCTTCATTTTTGTAAACCCATTCCATAGCCGAGTTGTTGCAACTTGGATTTGATACCACTAAATGTAACACCCCAAACCCGGCCTAGACGTTATGACCGGATCCGACGTGCCACATCAAAACGTTAAAACATTTTTTCATTCTAAGTCTAGGAAATTGTACTTGATGTTCAAAGGATTAATTCATTGAGGGTTAAAGTGAATGGAAGTTACGCACCAGGTAGGAAACCGGAAAAAGGAGGTGAGTCCATCGGACTGCTTAAGTACCAAGCTCTTTCGGATCCAATCCTAGACATGCACACCGCCATTGCCACACTCTAACATCGCGTATATTTTTAGGTTACCATTGAAATTATGTCTATTTTAGAATAAAACGTATTTAAGTTTGTAAAACGTTATCATAGCAGAAGCCTTGTTTGTAATCGTGTTACTTCAAAATCAGTTTATGTTTTTGGAAAACGAACCCTAGATCTAGCCCATTTTGATAGTTAATATAATTTAAGGTCATCATGATAAGTTATAAGTCAAAACCCAATTAAAAATAATCATAAGCGGCCTTATTACATAACAAAACCCAAATCATCAAAGTAAAGAAAATTGAAGTCCAAATCACCAGAAGAAATCCATATTGCAGAATGAGTGGCCACTCCGAATCCCTTGCAGCTCCAAGCCCACTATGGCTGGGGATTACCTGCATGGATGAAAATAGGGGATGAGTTTGGGGAAACTCAGTGTGTAAAATTGACCCAACCATAGCCCATATCAGCTCAAACCACAGAAACAGAATAAATTGGCCTTAGCCCAAAACAGAATACAGAATTAAGCCCATAGGCCCATAACAGATCAGATCAGATATTTCATGTATATGCAAAACCCAACACATAACCAACCACATACACCCCCTTACCAACCTTTCACCATGTGGGGAGACTACTCGACCCACCCAACCGCTACACGCCACAGAATTATGCAGCATGGCTGCCAGAACAGATAATGTGACAAAGTCACCAGATACAGATAATCGTGGCAGAGCCACCAGAACAGAAATATGTGGCAGAGCCACCAGATCAGATGATTGTGGCATAGCCACCAGGACGCTTCCTCCAAAATATAACCCATGTCCCCATGCAACAAATATTCATTCATGGCATACATCATACAGATTTAAATTAACATGTTTTTCAGACAAAATTAACCCTAGGGGCATATTGGTCATTTACACCTAGGGGTATCATGGTAATTTTCCATACATCAGGGTATTGTAGTGATTTAGCTACTTCTAGGGTTTTCATGCATATCCTATCCATTTATGTACTATCAGAATACTTACCGCGCATACTTACCAAATTGAGCCCATTGGCCCATGAACCCGATTTTTGGCCCATTAAGCCCACATTATCAAAATGCACGAAATCGCACGTACTGCAGTTTATTACCTTCAGAATACCAAACATACAAACCCAACTATCTTACGAGCATTCGCACACTCACAAATTCCCAAAATACCAACTTTTCAGCATTTCGGCTTTTCGAATTTTGCCGATCTAGTCTATGAGAGGGTGTCAGTTACACACCTATTTTATGACGATTCGTTGATGAGATCCGTGCACGAACTGCCTACAATTATAATACTACCACGTTAATCTTACTACCGAAATGAAAAACATATTAACTTCTTACCATATTCGGCCAACAAAACCTTAGGCCTTAGCGTTCCTACCTTTGCCGAAAATAGTGTCTCGATCTAGATCTGTTCGCTCCACTTGTCAAAGCCCTTGATCAACAGCCTCTTAATCACACTATTACCAAAATAATACTATTATCACAACCCCTTAGGGCTACAAGTCCAAAAAAATGACAACCTCCCTAACCTTTTAGGGATTCTGGCTTTTCTTAAAATATGCAAGATAGACTAAGTTGGAAAGACTTACCACCGATTTTTCCAGTCAACGTTCCCCCTTAGTTCCTACTTGATTCTGATGCAGTTCTAAGCCCTCCAACGATAACAAAAGTCGAGCCCTCAGTGATCTCAGTATTCGACTATATCCTTAGGATAGTCTGGGAGTTTCGGCTTTTTGCAAAGGTGTAGAAAAAGATAAAATATGAGGGTTTTTACTTGTGGTATTGTCGAAAGAAACCTGGGGTTTAGAGGTTGAGAGAATTGGCCAAAGATGATGAGAAAAATAAGAGATTTGGCTAGGGAAAAATCGGTACAAAAGGAGTCAAGTTTTCAGGATTTCGGGATTTGAGGCAATCGGCTATAGTTTTAAAAATAATGGAAGGAATGTGGTATAGAGTAGGGTGGCTGAAGGATTCGGCTATGGGGAAAAGAAGAATAAAAGAATAAGTGGATGGAGAGAAGAGAAAAAGAAAAGAAGAAGAGAATGGTCAGGAAACGGCACCACTTACCACTAATGCCGAATTTATACTAGCACTAACCCTAGCCAAAATTCCCATGCTAAAGTCCCTTGGCCGGCCACTTCTTGTTCCTTGATCAGCTCCTAGATTTCCTCCCTTATCTGCTCCTAAATCCTATCCCTTATCAACTCCTAAATCCTCTCCTGACAGACTTTCACTTCAGTTCCACTGCTTACCTTTTCTGAACACAAAAATAATAATTCCCTTAATATGTTGTCATTGTGACTTGAACCTATGCTCTCCCTAGCATCCATACGCCACTTTTATAGCCTTGCCAGTGGCGTCACTTAGCCACTTTACCACATGCTTCCTTGTGATTTATTTTACGCAATTAATACCTAAAAGCCCAATTAACCAGAACCCCTTTTTCTTATGGAATTAAAATTAATTAAAACTACCAGGTTTTACCTTAAGCTTGGGCCTTCTAGAGGACCACTACCGTACTTAATCCTACGACAAACAAACAGGACACAAAATTTTTAAATTTTTTCAACATTTTTAAAATTCTCGAAAATTGGGGCGTTACAACTCTACCCTCCTTAAAGAAATTTCGTCCTCGAAATTTACCTGGTCCGAACAGATAAGGGTATTGTTGCTGCATCGCCTCCTCCGACTCCCAAGTAGCTTCCTCTCAGCCATGATTTCGCTAAAGCACCTTTACTAATGAGACAGATTTCCTTCTTAGAATCTTAACATCTCGATCCAAAATTTGCACAAGCTCGTCCTCAAAAGTCAAATCAGTTTGCACCTCAATTTCTACAACCGGCACGAAATGAGTAGGGTCAGAACGATAACGTCTTAACATGGAGACGTGGAAAACATCGTGAATCCTGTCCAACTCTGGAGGTAATTCCAACGGATAAGCTACTGGGCCTACTCGCTTCAAAACCCGATAAGGCCCAATGAACCGCGGACTCAACTTGCCTTTCTTACCAAACCTCAATATCTTCTTCCAAGGAGAAACCTTTAAAAAGACCATATCCCCTACTGAGTACTCGATCTCCTTACGCTTCAAATCTGCATACGATTTTTGCCTATCAGATGCTTCTTTCAAACGGTCCGTAATTATTCTGACCTTAGCATCAGTATCAGCCACCAATTCCGGTCCAAGAACTTGTCGCTCCCCTAGCTCCGTCCAACAACTAGGTGTACGACACCTTCGACCGTACGGTGCTTCATACGGTGCCATTCGAATACTCGCCTGATAACTGTTATTGTACGCAAATTCTACCAATGGTAAGTAGTCCTCCCAACTACCTCGAAAGTCAATCACGCATCCCCTTAACATGTCCTCCAGAATCTGAATGACCCTTTCCAACTGACCATCAGGTTGGGGATGGAAAGCCGTACTGAAGTGCAACCGCGTCCCCAATGCCTCATGCAACTTTTGCCAAAACCGAGATGTGAATCTGGGATCTCGGTCAGAGATAATCAAAACTGGGACTCCATGAAGTCGCACAATCTCCACCACATACAGTTTGGCTAACTTTTGAAGTGAAAAGTCGGTACATACTGGTATGAAATGGGCCGATTTAGTCAACCTATCCACAATCACCCATACCGAGTCTTTCTTCGATGGTGTCAACGGCAACCCACTCACAAAGTCCATGGTTACCCTCTCCCACTTTCAAAGTGGTATCTTTACCGGCTGCAACAGTCCAGAAGGTAATTGATGCTCAGCTTTCACTTGTTGGCACGTCAAACATTTTCTGACAAACTCCGTCACTTCTCACTTAAGTCCAGGCCACCAGTACAATTCTCGTAAGTCGTGATACAACTTATTCCCTCCAGGATGCATGGCAAATAGTCCCCCATGAGCTTCCTTCAATATTGTCTGCCTTAGATCAAAGTCCTTCAGAACACAAATTCTTCCTCAGAAACACAGAACTCCATCACCATTTAAACTGAACTCCGAAATTTCCCCTTCCTTAACTTGTTGAAAACGAGCGACCAAAGACTCACCTTCCAACTTCTTTTCCTTAATCTGGTCTACCCAGGTTGGCCTTACTTGCAATTCAGCCAACAAACTTCCATCATCATACAGACTCAAACGAGCAAACATTGCTCTCAGATCAGATACGGTTCTACAACTCAAACCATCGGCTACCACATTAGCCTTTCCTGGGTGATACTCGATTGAACAGTCATAATCCTTAAGCATTGCAATCCATCTCCTTTGCCTAAGGTTCAGCTCCTTCTAAGTCAACAAATACTTAAGACTCTTATGGTCTGTGTATATAATACACCTTTCTCCGTACAAGTAATGTCTCCAAATCTCAAGTGCAAAGACCACTGCTGCTAATTCCAAATCATGAGTAGGATAGTTCCCCTCGTGAGGCTTAAGCTGCCGTGACACATATGCAACCACCTTACCCTCCTGCATTAACACGCAGCCCAAACCTACATGTGATGCGTCGCTGTACACAGTAAAATCCTTCCCAAACTCCGACTGAATTAACACAGGTGCTTCAGTCAAAACATTCTTCAACTTTTCAAAAGCTTCCTGCTGGGTCTCAGTCCATACAAACGGTACCCCTTTCCTTATGAGTTTAGTTAGAGGTGCAGCCAACACCAAAAAACCTTCCACAAACCTTTTATAGTATCCTACCAATCCTAGGAAACTCCGTATCTCCAATACTGACCTAGGCGGCTTCCACTCCAAAACTACTTTAATTTTTCGAGGATCCACCTTAATCCTCTCAGCAGAGACCACATGTCCTAAGAAAGTTACCTCCCTCAACCAGAATTCACACTTGGTGAACTTTTCATAAAGTTCCTTCTCTCTTAACACTTGTAGCACTATACGAAGATGCTCATCATGCTTTGCTTCCGTTTTAGAATATACCAGAATATCGTCAATAAAGACGACTACGAATTGATCCAGAAATGGTTGAAACACCCGATTCATCAGATCCATAAACGCTGCAGGAGCGTTCGAAATACCAAATGGCATAACCAGAAATTTGTAATGACCATACCGAGTCCTAAATGTCGTCTTATGGATATCTGTTGTAACGCCCCCACGCCCGAGACCATCACCGGAGTCGATCTTGAGGGGTTACCGAACATAATTTATCAATTTAAGAACTTCAAATCATTTGTTTCTACATTCACAGCTTTCTAGCTACTCGCGTCACAGTTACAGGAAAAATCATATCTCGAGTTACGAAACTCGAAATAAAGATCCGTAAATTTTCCCTAAATATAGACTCATATATATATTTGCTAATGTTTTTCTAGAATTTTTTATTGGGCCAATTAGTACAGTTTATTAATTAAAGTATCCCTTGTTTCAGGGTTCGACTGCTCTGACCTCTGTGTATTAGGAATCAGATATATCTCTATACAAAATTTCAATGACTATGAGGTTTGTTTCTATTAAAACTATACTCAATAAGGAATCTGTACATATAAATAAAAACTTCTAATTATTTTAGTAAAATTTATTATAAATTTTTAAAGTCAGAATAGGGGATCCAGAAATCACTCTGGCCCTGTTTCGCAAAAGTTTAAATATCTCATAAAATATACTTTATATTCCTGTTTTGTTCAATCCATATGAAAATAGACTCATTAAGATTCAATTTCATAACTTACTCATCATTTAGTTCCATTTATACTATTTTTAGTGATTTTTCAAATTCATGTCATTGCTGCAGCAATATTCTGTTTTAAGGCAAGTTTCATCTTTCCATGAATTTTTATGAACTAGATAACCTGTTAAACTTCCATGATATCAAACATGATCTAAATTAGCCATCACCATGACTTATCAATATCAAACATTTTCTCAACCAAACATGGCCATATCATAAAATTATTTACACAAAATAGGTATATTGCTATACATGCCATACTTAAGTAGTTGTACAAGCCATTTACCAAGATAAAAGTCCTTTGGATAGTGTGATCGAACCTTCGACCCATCCCGATTCTCGAGCTGGCTTGTTCAAAACTACAGTGAATGAAAAGGAAGGAGTAAGTATAAATGCTTAGTAAGTTCATATGTAAATAACAAGTAACATAACAATACAAATATACCAAACAACTTTAGCATGGTACCACCAAAACATATATCACATCTTTAAACATCATTCATCATCTTACCACCTTATCGTTGTTGTATCTATTTTCAACCCGAGGGTTAAGAACATACCTGTCCAAAGTGTCCATTTCACAACACTTACCCAAAATGTCACTTATATCTTAAGTGCTCTTCCATTAAACTAGAAATTTCACCCGTTGAACACATCGGAATACAACTCGGATACATGGATAATTTGCACATAAGTGCCACATATGTAATCAAGAAATCATGTAACCCGCCCCTAAGAAATCAAGAAATCATGTGGTCACGAAACCACTATTCCGATTAAGCCCTAATTCAAGATATTACAACTCTCCCCCCCTTTTAAGGATTTTCGTCCTCAAAAATCTTACCGGTAAACAGGTGTGGGTATTGGTTTCTCATAGTTTCTTCAGGTTCCCATGTAGTCTCTTCTACCCCATGCTTTTGCCACAACACTTTCACAAGTGCAACACTTTTATTTCTTAGTTGTTTGACTTCTCGAGCTAAAATCTTAATCGTTTCTTCTTCATAAGTCATATCCGGTCGCAGTTCAATTTCTGTCGGTGAAATTATATGTGAAGGATCCGAACGATACCGACGTAACATAGATACGTGAAACACATCATGAATCTTTTCTAATTCGGATGGTAATGCTAGCCGATATGCTACCGG
Organism: Gossypium hirsutum; assembly: GCF_007990345.1. Lineage (NCBI taxonomy): Eukaryota > Viridiplantae > Streptophyta > Magnoliopsida > Malvales > Malvaceae > Gossypium > Gossypium hirsutum. The sequence goes on along the minus strand of NC_053430.1, from coordinate 76,329,735 downwards.
TCCAACTTTTTCAATTATTTCATATGGTCCAATAAAACGCGGACTTAACTTGCCTTTTTGTCCAAATCTAAGGACTTTCTTCCATGTAGACACTTTCAAAAATACCTTATCACCAACTTGAAACTCCATTTCCTTTCGTTTCAAATCCGCATAAGATTTCTGCCTATCTGAAGCAGCTTTCAAACAATCTCGAATCACTTTCACCTTTTCTTCGGTTTCTTTTATTAAATCAACTCCATAAATCTGATTTTCCTTGAGTTCAGTCCAATACAATGGCGTCCGACATTTACGACCATATAATGCTTCATAAGGTGCCATCTTCAAACTTATCTGATAACTATTATTATAAGCAAATTCTACCAACGGTAAATACTTTTCCCAACTACCTTGAAATTCCAATACACAACATCTGAGCATGTCTTCAAGAATCTGAACTACTCTCTCTGATTGTCCATCAGTTTGTGGATGGAAGGCAGTGCTGAAATTTAACTTTGTACCTAATGCTTCTTGCAACTTTTGCCAAAACCGTGAGGTAAACCTCGGATCTCTATCCGAAATGATTGACAAAGGTATCCCATGAAGTCTAACAATCTCTCGGATATACAATTTAGCCAACTTATTAAGAGAATAATATGTACGTACCGGAATAAAATGAGCCGATTTAGTCAGTCTGTCAACTATTGCCCAGATGGCATTTTTCTTCCCTGGAGTTAACAGCAACCCTGATATAAAATCCATAGTAATCCGATCCCATTTCCATTCAGGAACCATAATAGGCTAGAGTAATCTCGAAGGTACTTGGTGTTCAGCTTTCACTTGTTGACAAACTAAGCACTTTGATACAAACTCGAAAATATCTCTTTTCATTCCACTCCACCAGTACATTTTCTTCAAGTCATTATACATCTTCGTACTGCCCGGATGAACCGCTAAACAACCATTATGTGCTTCATGCAAAATCTTTTGAATCAACTCATCATTTTTCGGTACACAAATCCGATTTTTAAACATCAAACAACCATCATAACTGATTCTAAAATCTGATCCCGTATCAGCTTCACACTGTTTTCTTTTGGCTAGCAAGTCTTGATCATTTTTTGAGCTTCAGAAATCTCTTGTAAAAACATCGGTCTTGCTCTTAACTCTGCTAGAATCGAACCGTCATCTGAAATTTTCAACTGAGTGTTCATAACTCTCAAAGCAAACAACAACTTTCTGCTTAAAGCATCGGCAACCACATTCGCTTTTCCTGGATGATAATCGATAACAAGCTCGTAATCTTTCAATAACTCCAACCATCTTCGCTATCTCAAATTCAAGTCTTTTTGTGACATCAAGTATTTAAGACTTTTGTGATCGGTATATACTCGGCACTTTTCACCATACAAATAATGTCGCCAAATCTTCAAAGCAAATACCACCGCAGCCAATTCCAAATCGTGAGTAGGATAATTCTTCTCATGAGGTTTTAACTGTCTCGAAGCATAAGCCACCACTTTTCCTTCTTGCATGAGTACACACCCCAAACCATTTAGAGAAGCATCACTATACACCACAAATTCTTTACCTGATTCGGGTTGTATCAACACTGGTCCTTCAGTTAATAACTTTTTCAATTCTTCGAAACTCTGTTGACATTCTTCCGTCCATTCAAATTTAACATCCTTTCGGAGTAGTCTAGTCATAGGAGCAGCAATTATAGAAAATCCATTTACGAACCGCCGATAATACCCAGCTAGCCCCAAGAAACTTCTAACTTCAGTTACGTTTTTCGGTGGTTTCCAATCAACAATGGCTGAAATTTTACTAGGATCAACCCGTATACCATCACTTGAAACAATATGACCCAAAAATCAAACTTCCCGAAGCCAAAATTCACTTTTACTAAACTTAGCATACAGCTGCTTATCTCTCAAAGTTTGCAAAACTATCCTCAAATGCTCAGCATGCTCTGTCTCATCTTTTGAATAAATTAAAATATCATCTATAAACACCACAACAAATCTGTCCAAGTATGGCCGAAATATGCGATTCATTAAATCCATAAACACAGCAGGAGCATTTGTCAACCCAAATGGCATAACTAAAAATTCATAATGACCGTACCTTGTTCTAAAAGCAGTTTTAGGCACATCTGACTCTTTTACTCGCAGCTGATAATACCCAGATCTCAAGTCAATCTTTGAAAACCATGTCGCTCCTTTTAGCAGATCAAACAAATCATCAATTCTTGGCAACGGATACTTGTTTTTGATTGTCACCTTGTTTAACTGCCGATAATCAACACATAATCTCATAGAACCATCCTTCTTTTTCACAAATAACACGGGAGCACCCCAAGGTGAAAAACTCGGTCTCACAAAGCCCTTATCAGTCAACTCTTGCAACTTCGACTTTAATTCTTTCAACTCTGTTGGTGCCATTCTATATGGAACAATCGAGACCGGAGCTGTTCCCGGTATTAAATCAATACCAAATTCTACTTCCCTGACTGGAGGCAAACCCGGCAATTCTTCTGGAAATACGTCCGCAAATTCACACACAACCGGCACTGATTCAACTTTCTTTTCAACTTCTTTTGTATTAATTACATACACCAAATAAGCTTCATAACCCTTTCTCAAATATCTCTGAGCCGACATCGAAGAAATCATACTAGATAATGCCTCTGATTTGTCTGGCTCAACCCACAGAATTTCACCACTTTCACACTTTAATTCTATAACCTTTTCTTTGCAATTTATTATAGCATCATGCAATGTCAACCAATTCATACCCAAAATAACATCAAATTCATCAAACGGAAACAACATCAAGTTGGCTGGAAAGTAATGACCCCGAATCATTAAAGGGCATTTCTTGCTTACTTTATCAACTATCACGCATTTGCCTAACGGGTTCGACACTCTAATCATAAATTCTGTGTTCTCAACAGGTATATTCATACTAGACACCAGTTTAATGCATACGTATGAATGAGTAGAACCAGGATCAATCAAAGCAATAACATTAATATCATAAAGAGAAAATGTACCGGTAATCACATCGGGTGAGGAAGCATCTTCACGCGCTTTAATAGCATAAGTTCTAGCCGGAGCTCTTCCCTCAGATCTAACTGTTGCATCTCTGGCTACATTCTTACTGCTTGTTTCACTTCCAGCTTTTCTCGGATACCTTCCCCTCGAGTTTGCACCACTAGCTTTTACACTCTGAAATTTTTCTTTCTCAGCTCTCTCTGGGCAGTCTCTAATAAAATGATCCGGAGAACCACATCGAAAACATTCATTTACTCTGCACGGACCAAAATGATTTCTACCACACCGCTGGCACTCGGCTTTAACAAATCTCGAGTTCCCTACACTGGCTGCAGAAGTATTCTGAGATTTAGGTCCCACATTCTGCTTCTTAAAATTTCCATATGATTGCCCAGCTGAAACTTCGGTACGAGGATTCATATTTCTTGACTTTCCGGGTTGCTGTGAAGGTGCCTTACTCATTGGCCTTTTCTTCCAATTTCGTGTCTCAGCCTCTACCTTCCTCTTCTCTTTAAGTAGATCTTCAGCCTTACAAGCTCGATCAACTAGAACTACCATTTCTTTCAGTTCAATGATCCCAAAAAATACTTTAATTCCCATCTTCAAATCGTTGGCACATCTTGGCTTCTGTAGGAACATATTCCCTGGCATACTTACTCAATCGAACAAACTCTCTTTCATATTCTGAGACTGTCATATTACCTTGCTTCAGCTCAAGAAACTCTTTACATTTCTGATCAATAAATCTTTCACTAATATATTTCTTTCGAAACTCTTCTTGAAAGAATTCCCAGGTTACCCTCTCTTTCGGTACCACCGAAATCAAAGTCTTCTACCAATTATAGGCTGAATCTCTCAACAAAGATGTAGCACATTTTAAACATTCTTCAGGTGTACAAGATAATTCATCAAATACCCGGACAGAATTTTCAAGCCAGAACTCTGCTTTCTCTGCATCATCATCAATATTTGCTCTAAATTCTTCAGCCCCTTGTTTACGAATTCTATCAACGAGGGTTCAATGAAATTTTATCATATCCACTCCTTGAGCCATTGGAGGCATAGGTTGAGGAATTGGGGGAGGTGGGGGAGGTCGTACATTTGGGTTCGTACGAACGAACTCAGTGTACCATGCACTCATCATTTGGAGAAAGGCTTCCCGATCCCTTTCTCCTCCTCCCTGACCAACAGTAGGAGGTGGGATTTCAGTCGGCGCTACCCCTTCAGCCGGAGCTGGCACATTACCCTCTACTTCATCTGCCACAGCTGGATCGGGATCCATTTACTATATAAAAATCATTTACAAAGGTCAGAAGTCGTCACACTATCACAATTCATACATATGGCATGTATAGCAAAATCCGTACATACAACACGTAGTCCGAGAACCGACTAAACCTGCTCTGATACCACTAAATGTAACGCCCCCACGCCCGAGACCATCACTGGAGTCGAGCTTGAGGGGTTACCACACATAATTTATCAATTTAAGAACTTCAAATCATTTGCTTCTACATTCACAGCTTTTTAGCTACTCGCGTCATAGTTACAAAAAAATCATATCTCGAGTTACGAAACTCAAAATCAAGATCCGTAAATTTTCCCTGACTCTAAACTCATATATCTATTTACTAATTTTTTTCTAGAATTTTTTATTGAGCCAATTAGTACAATTTATTAATTAAAGTATCCCCTGTTTCAGGGTTCGACTGCTCTGACCTCTGTGTATTACGAATTAGATATATCTCTATACAAAATTTTAATGACTATGAGGTTTGTTTCTATTAAAATTAGACTCAATAAGGAATCTGTCTTCTAATTATTTTAGTAAAATTTATTATAAATTTTTAAAGTCAGAACAGGGGATCCAGAAATCACTCTGGCCCTGTTTCGCGAAAGTTTAAATATCTCATAAAATATAATCTATATTCCTGTTTTGTTCAATCCATATGAAAATAGACTCATTAAGCTTCAATTTCATAACTTACTCATCATTTAGTTCCATTTATACTATTTTTAGTGATTTTTCAAATTCATGTCATTGCTGCAGCAATATTCTGTTTTAAGGCAAGTTTCATCTTTCCATGAATTTTTATGAACTAGATAACCTGTTAAACTTCCATGATATCAAACATGATCTAAATTAGCCATCACCATGACTTATCAATATCAAACATTTTCTCAACCAAACATGGCCATATCATAAAATTATTTACACAAAATAGGTATATTGCTATACATGCCATACTTAAGTAGTTGTACAAGCCATTTACCAAGATACAAGTCCTTTGGATAGTGTGATCGAACCTTCGACCCGTCCCGATTCTCGAGCTGGCTTGTTCAAAACTACAGTGAATGAAAAGGAAGGAGTAAGCATAAATGCTTAGTAAGTTCATATGTAAATAACAAGTAACATAACAATACAAATATACCAAACAACTTTAGCATGGTACCACCAAAACATATATCACATCTTTAAACATCATTCATCATCTTACCACCTTATCGTTGTTGTATCTATTTTCAACCCGAGGGTTAAGAACATACCTGTCCAAAGTGTCCATTTCACAACACTTACCCAAAACGTCACTTATATCTTAAGTGCTCTTCCATTAAACTAGAAATTTCACCCGTTGAACACATCGGAATACAACTCGGATACATGGATAATTTGCACATAAGTGCCACATATGTAATCAAGAAATCATGTAACCCGCCCCTAAGTGAACTCGGACTCAACTCAACGAGCTCGGGCGTTCGCATCCATAAATGAACTCAGACTCAACTCAACGAGTTCGGATGCCTAGTTACATCTCACGAACTCGGACTCAACTCAACGAGTTCGGGCATTCGCATCCATAAGTGAACTCGGACTCAACTCAACGAGTTCGGATGCTCAACCATCCTAGTGACATGTCACTTGTATCCTAATCTATTCCTAAGGTTCAAACGGGCTTTTTCCCTCGATCTCACATTTGTCGTCTTCCATGGAATATCGGAACCGTTACTCGGTAGCAATTCATATTTATCAAGTAGTAAACATGATTTGCATATTACTCAACATTAAACACAAAGCATAATATTTCACGATTAAAAATCAGCGTATCATATAATTAACATCAATAACTTAAAAATAACAATTATGCTACATTATTTACACATGAACTTACCTTGGTACCAAAATATAAAGATTTTGCAATTTAGTCCACAATCTTTTCTTTTCCTCGATCATGACTTGAATCTCATTTTTTTATCTATAATACCAAATTAATCTTATTTAATACATACATTCATCAAAACAACATTTAATACGAACTTTAAAAAAATTACACTTTTGCCCCTAAACTTTTGCATAATTACACTTTTGCCCCTAGGCTCGGGAATTAAACTTTATTCCTTATTCTTATGTTTTATAACATGCTGATCACTTTTCCCTTCTATGGCAACATCAAATTCTCTCTCTAACATATACTTGTGACTATTAGGTATTTTTGCCGATTAAGCCCTTTTACTCGTTTTCACTAAAAACTGAGTAGCACAAGTGGTCTAACATAATTTAAAACCCCATATTCTATCATAAAACATCAAAATACACAAATTTCACCTATGGGTATTTTTCCAAATATAAACCCTAGGTTGAATTATTGCTAGCATAAGCTTACTCGAGCTTCTGGGATTCCAAAAACGTAAAGAACATTAAAAACGGGGCTTGGAATCACTTACTATGGAGCTTGGAAGCTTGAAACAAACCCTAGCTATGGAGAACCCTTGAAATTTCGCCCTAATGAAGAAGGTGGACAAAAATTGGCTTTTAATTTTGTTTTTAATTCATTTTAATAACTAAATGACCAAAATACCCTTACTACTAAACTTTCCAAAAATTCCTTCCATGTCCTAATTTTGTCCATGAACTTAAAATTGGTCAAATTGTTATTTAAGACCTCCTCATTAATATTCCAAAACAATTTCATACTAAAAACTTCTAGAATGCAAGTTTTGCAACTTATTCGATTTAGTCCCTACTTTCAATTTAAGCACTTTAGGCTTAGAATTTCATCACGAAATTTTCACACAATCATGCAATCATATCATAAACATCAAAATCATTGTAAAATAATTATTTTTATCTCGGATTTGTGGTCACGAAACCACTATTCCTATTAAGCCCTAATTTAGGATTTACATCTGTCTCCTTGACCCTTAACTGATGATATCCAGATCTAAGGTTGATCTTAGAAAATACAGAAGCCCCCTTAAGCTGGTCAAACAGATCGCCAATCCTTGGCAGTGGATACTTATTCTTAATGGTCAGTTTGTTCAACTGGCGATAGTCAATGCACATCCGCATTATACCATCCTTCTTCTTCATGAATAACACCGGTGCTCCCCATGGAGACACGCTTGGCCTAATAAAGCCCCTATCCAACAACTCTTGAATTTGTGCCTTTAGCTCCACCAACTCCTTCGATGCCATCCTATACGGTGCGATAGACACTAGCAATCAAAGAGCATTTATTTTGCTAACAGGGGGCGGCAAGAGTTGGTGTTGAATTTAAACTCTGATGATGGAGGGATCCCACATCGAGAAGCTAACATAAAAGTGGATGCGAAGCTGAATTTAAATAGAGAGAACCATGAGGAGAGTAAATGTACCTTTCTGGGCTAATCCCTTTCGCTTTATGGCGTGGTCGTTTGGGTTGGGCATCGGCTAAGAGTGCTCGGAGCGCGGATTAACTCCAGTCTCCTATCAGGTGTGTATTTCTCACTACTCTAGCTGTAGGATGGCTACTTTGGGTCGCGATGGGCCGAAAGGGCCATGTGGGCCCAATGGGCCTACGGGCCCAATTGGATAAGTTGTTTGATTATCTAGTAAATATTGGACTAGGCTTGGTGAATCTCATATCTGTGGCTAGATTTGGGCTAAAAGGGTCACACCAGCGTGTGGGCCTATTGGGGCTGAGAAAGGGCTTTAGGCCCATTCGTATTGTTATCCCTGTTTAGAATACTTTAGTTTACCGAATTACCAAAATACCCCTGGTTTGTAAAATTACTAAAATACCCTTGGTTTATAAAATCACCAAAATACCCCTGGTTTGTAAAATTACCAAATACCCTTGGTTTACAAAATTACCAAAATACCCCTGGTTTGTAAAATTACTAAAATACCCTTGGTTTATAAAATTACCAAAATACCCCTGGTTTGTAAAATTACCAAAATGCCCTTATTTTACCAAATTACCAAAATACCCCTGGTTTGTAAAATTACTAAAATACCCTTGGTTTACCAAATTACCAAAATACCCCTGGTTTGTAAAATTACTAAAATTCCCTTGGTTTATAAATTTACCAAAATACCCCTAGTTTGTAAAATTACCAAAATACCCCTAGTTTGTAAAATTATCAAAATACCCCTAGTTTCGAAAATTACCAAAATACCTCTGATTTGTGAAATTACTGAAATACCCTCAACCTGTAAAATTATTGAAATACCCTCGACTTGTAAAATTACCAAAGTACCCTTGATTTACAAAATTATCGTTTTACCCTCGATTTACAAAATTACCGAAATACCCCTGTAGGGTAGAAATACCGAAATACCCCTGTAGGGTAGAAATACCAAAATACCCCTGTAGGGTAGAATTACTAAAATACCCCTGTAGGGTATAATTACCGAAATACCCTTGTAGGGTAGAAATACCGAAATACCCCTGTAGGGTAGAATTACTGAAATACTCCTGTAAGGTAGAATTATCGAGATACCTTGTGGGGTAAAATTACCATTTTACCCCTAGGGTGTTAAATGACTGTTTTGCCCTTGTGGGCAAATGACTAACTTGGACTGTGTGGTTAACGGATTTGATTGTGAATATATGTTGGTGATATCAATGACTTGACTGTGATTGTTTGATTCAAATATGGACATGATATTCTGATTTTGTATGTTGTATGCCATGACATGTATATCTATTGCATGGGATATGGGTTATATTGATGGAGGAAGCGTTCTGGCAGCCTCGCTGCAATCTGGTGGCCTCGCCACATATATCTGTTCTGGTGACTTCGTCACAATATCTGGCAGCCTCGTTACAATCTGGTGGCTTCGCCACATATATATATCTGTTCTGGTGGCCTAGCCACAATATCTGTCTCTGGTGACTTCGTCACAATATCTAGCAGCCCCGTTGCAAATTCTGTGGTGTGTAGCGGATGGGTGGGTCGAGTTGTCTCCCCACATGGTGTAAGGTTGGTACGGGGGTGTATACGGATGGATTGGGTTGGGTTTACATTGACATTCTGATTCTGATTCTGTTACCTGATACTGATTCTGATTCTGTTACCTAATTCTGATTCTGGTTCTGATTCTAATTCTGTTACCTGATACTGATTCTGATTCTGTTACCTAATTCTGATTCTGATTCTGATTCTGATTTTTATTCTGTCACCTGATTCTGATTCTGATTCTAATTCTCATTTTGATTCTAGTTCTGATAATGTTTCTTATTCTGTAATGGGCTAAGGCCCATTTGGTACTGTCTGTTATAATGGGCTAAGGCCTAATTGATACTGAAGCTGTAAGTATGGCTGGGGCCAACTTTTAATTCTTTTATATGACTAACTGTTCCTTTTATATAGTAGGGGATTTCACACTGAGTTTTCGTAAACTCACCCCGTTTATTAACCTTTTAGGTAATTTCTAGCCTTAGATGGATCGGAGCTGCGAGGGGCTCGGAGGAAGCCACACACATTGTTTATGTTACAGTTTTGATTATTACTTTTAAATGTTTTTATGTGGCTTGTAGTAAAGCCGTTGTAATTTTCTAGATTTCAAATTTGGAATTTTATTTATTGTTCTTATAATTGCTAGTATTAGAGCACGGTTTTCCAAAGCAACTACTGTTGTTCAAAACATCACGTATCCGCAATTGTTTTTAAACTAAGCTTCCGCAACTACCAAAATTTTTACAAAGTTGTTAAGAATGTTATTCAGCTGAGGTTTTCTAACAAGGTTTAAAAAGGGTATAAGTTTTTAATTATTAAGAAGGGTTTTTAATGGAAACATGGTTTTCGAAAAACACTTCAATGTGACACGCCAGATTCGAGCCAAACTTCTAGGCCGGGTTTGGGGTGTTACATTTAGTGGTATCAGAGCTTGGGTTGCAACAACTCGCTGTGGATTTGGTTTTCAAAGGTTGAAGTTCAGAAAATTATTTTCAACCACGTGCTCAGTTTGAAGTATTTCTCTTAAAAAGTGTGGCACACCAAGTCTCCGGCACCGAATCCATAAGTCTTCTGGATACTTTTGTCTGTTTAGAAATTGAAATACTGTGGATTCTTTAGATATTGGTCTGAATTTAAATTTGGTATTTATTTTATGTGGATGTGATGTTTGGATATAGAAATTGTATATATGTGTGATAAATATGTGTCCGCTTCAGTGAATAAGTGTTGTATGTATGAGATGTTTCAAGTTCTAGTTGAAGTGTGATAGTGATAGTAGAATCAGAGTGCGCAGCGGTAGCGTAGTGGGATAGATGTTACACGACCACCCTGTTAGATGGAAATTTTGGAGACAAAATTTCTTTAGAGGAGGTAGAGTTGTAACACCCTGAATTTGGGCCTAGAAGTTTTGGGCCTTGAGCATGGGAGCGGTTGAAGGCAGCTTATAATATTTTGTTGTACGTGTAAATTTCGTTAATGAAGGCTTGTTTTAGTGGTTAAGTGTGCTGAGAAGTGTTGGAGAAGTCCTGGGTTCAAATCTGGACTCTAGCAAAAATTTTGGTTTAAGGTGAATCAAACCCTGGGTGTAGTAGGTAGGCCTTAAGAATATTGTTGGGGAAATTGTGCCACAAAAAGCCTTGTTTGTCTAGTGGCAAAGTAGCGCCACATAAGAGGCAGGAAGGTTGCGTCATAGAGGTGGCAAGGAGGTCCAGGGTTCGAAACTCATGGCAATCAAAGAGCATTTATTTTGCTAACAGGGGGCGGCAAGAGTTGGTGTTGAATTTAAACTCTGATGATGAAGGGATCCCACATCGAGAAGCTAACATAAGAGTCGATGCGAAGTTGGCTTTAAATAGAGGGAACCATGAGGAGAGTAAATGTACCTTTCTTGGTTGATCCCTTTCGCTTTATGGCGTGTTCGTTTGGGTTGGGCGTCGGCTAAGAGTGCTCGGAGCGCGGATTAACTCCAGTCTCCTATCAGGTGTGTATTTCTCACTACTCTAGCAGTAGGATGGCTATTTCGGGCGGCGATGGGCCGAAAGGGCCATGTGGGCCCAATGGGCCTACGGGCCCAATTAGATAAGTTGTTTGATTATCTAGTAAATATTGGACTAGGCTAGGTGAATCTCATATCTGTAGCTAGATTTGGGCTAAAAGGGCCACACGAGCGTGTGGGCCCATTTGGGCTGAGAAAGGGCTTTAGGCCCATTCGTATTGTTATCCCTGTTTAGAATACTTTAGTTAACCGAATTACCAAAATACCCCTGGTTTGTAAAATTACTAAAATACCCTTGGTTTATAAAATCACCAAAATACCCCTGGTTTGTAAAATTACCAAAATACCCTTGGTTTACAAAATTACCAAAATACCCCTGGTTTGTAAAATTCCTAAAATACCCTTGGTTTATAAAATCACCAGAATACCCCTGGTTTGTAAAATTACTAAAATACCCTTGGTTTACCAAATTACCAAAATACCCCTAGTTTGTAAAATTACTAAAATTCCCTTGGTTTATAAATTTACCAAAATACCCCTAGTTTGTAAAATTACCAAAATACCCCTAGTTTGTAAAATTATCAAAATACCCCTAGTTTCGAAAATTACCAAAATACCTCTGATTTGTGAAATTACTGAAATACCCTCAACCTGTAAAATTATTGAAATACCCTCGACTTGTAAAATTACCAAAGTACCCTTGATTTACAAAATTATCGTTTTACCCTCGATTTACAAAATTACCGAAATACCCCTTA